>NC_088874.1:31522139-31586426 GCF_032884065.1 Artemia franciscana
AACAAAAGTTTTTCAAAGAAAAGCAAAGAACATAAAAACTCTTGCTTTAAAAGCAAGAATTTGAACATAAACTTATCAAACCAAGCAAAGAAAAGCAATGATAAATGATTAAACATAAACTCAAATAATCTACCATGCGTTAAACTACTGCAAATCAGCATCAATAAATAAATGTAACCCAAAATGAACAGAAATTACAATAAATAACCCAGTCAAACTCAAAACTAGAAGAAAATATTACGAGTATTTTATTGACAAAAATACAAATGGATGTGCTTTTTGAGTTTAATATACATGTGCTGATATTAGTTCTAACGTCTGGAAAATTTTTCTTATCAAAAAAGCTTAAAATGTTGTTTTTTCAGTAAAGTGCAAATCACGTTCTGGCTTTGAAAGGGCGTAGGTTTTGTGAGTCCTACTTATGTTAATTTCTGCTCGTTTTTAGTTCGATTCGGTTATTTATTGTAACTTCTGTGTGTTTTTGTTTTCATGCATTTATTGATTCTCATTTGTGGTAGTTTTACGCATGATAGATTGTTTGATTCTGTGTTTGCTCATTTTTAGTTTAACAGAGGTCTTAACTTTTTTTGAAAAACTCTGTGGAAAATGTTTTTTTTTAAATTGATCTGGGTAAGTATTTAGGATTGTCGGCAGGATAGCAACCATTTCAGAAAACATGATAAGATGATTTCTGCTACTTCATTTATATCACGACCTGTTCCAAACTCAAGTGCAACCGAGCGTAACAGTGGACTTCATTCATAATTTCTTCTGCTTTATTTCAGCATTTCAGTTAGGGTATCAGAAATATTACTTTATTGAAGGCTGGTAAAACAGATATTGGTCAGTAAGACTTGGAGTCACCAGAGGGTAAGACAGTTTTTAAGCTGAAAATACCCAGGTAATCTTTCAAGCATCTGGGATTTTTTGGCTTGTCCAAGTAAGATTATACAGACTTAAGAGGGCAGTATGGAAAGCCTCTGGGGACTCAAAAATCCATTTAATGTAAATACCATCATATCCTGGGGAAAACTTAATATTAAGGGAATTGAGTGCTGCATTGAATTCATCTTGTGAAAATGGTTCCATCAAGGCCCTTTTATGTATAGACGTAAGAGGCAGGCTACAAAAAGGAGGTTAATTAAAACGAGAATCAGAGCAGTCATTTTTATAAATATCAGAAAAAATATTTGCAAACTTTCATATACATCTAAGCACGGCCGTATCCAGGTAGAAGGGGCTACCAGATCTACAACCCCCCATCTCTCCCCTTCAATAAAAGTCCGACTTAAAAAGTGACAAAAACACGTGTAGACAAATTTTCCTTATGATTTGTAACGTTTTTTTGTAAAACACCCCCGAGCATAATGACCCCTCCCCCTAATCGAAATCCTAGATACGGCCTTGCATCTAAGGGCAGGTCCTATCGTCTCTTTATTGAATATTTTAGAATATCAATTTGCGTAACGTCAAATGACTTAGTGTTGGCAATCTGAAGATTGGTCAATATCTTACCTGCTAAGGTTTTTATAAGTTTTCAAAGGACAAGTGTTTTGCCCACCCGGCCCTGGCACGAGGCAGGTGTCTATATATGGATTCTCATTGTTACTTGTCTTCTAACCGCAAACAATTTCAGTCTTTTCTTGACGTCATGAAGTCTGATGTCATAATCACAGGTTCGATACAGCCACCCTGGGAAAAATACGAATTCTTTCTCAAAGTTGTCACCTACTTAGATCTATTATGTGGCCCTTGGGCTGCCTTTTGGTCCGTCAATTTAAGCTACGCGAGAGTTGCTGTTATCATCTGTGTTGGGAAAACTTAGAAAACATATGGCCTGCTAGTCAGGGAGAAAGGTCGTTTTGACAAACAAACACTTGCTATAATTTATAATTCAATGTTTGCACCTCACATATTTTTCATTGTTCCATTTCTGAAGTTTTTGAGTAAAAGTGATAAAAAGTGTATCCGCGTTTACTTTTTCCGGTTTTGTAAATACTTTCTTGGAATTCCACTATGGTTCAAAAATAGGTATATTATACGAAATTTCCGAATATTTAATGTTTCTGTTAAAATGGATCAACAATACGACCGATTTCTTAGACGATATAGAGAAAAAAAAATTCTCCTTAATTGTCTCATTTAATTGAAAAACAGTTTTGTCGTCATTTCTGTAATAAAATAGATATTTATGCGCTATGTTTATGGGTGCTGTTTTATGAGTTATGTTACTATTTATCGGTCATGTTTTGTGAGTGGTTTTTTTGAGTTAAGTGAAAAAAAAAACAAAAAAAAAACAGCTATGATCTACTTATTTTCATTAGAAGTGTAATTTTTATATTTTTTAGTTTTCTTTTCATACTCCTCTGTGTACATCTTCTGTATGTAAAAATGGCATAAATAAATTAGTATTATTATTGTAATGAAGTCTAAAATAATAATAGTAGCAAGTTCTATATTAATCTTAGGCTTGCTGGTTATACCTAAATTGCCTTGCTTTTAGAGTCAAAACAAAACATCGAAATTTTTTGTTTTATTATTTTTAAGCCTTAGTACAAGATGATTTTATCTGCACATAGGGGAGATGACGGGAAGGGGGTTAAATAAAAATCCAAAATACCCTAAGAAATCATGGGAAAAATGAGAACAAGAATTTGGTTTGAAGGATTTGACCCCCAACCCCTTTAGAAGAATCTTGTTAGTTCGATCTACTTTAGATTCTTATAGATGTAATTGTACACAGAAGAAAATATAGGCTTAAGTGTTCATAGACAAAGATTTAGGGGGAAAAATTTAGAGGATTCTCCCAAATACAGAAAAGGTTCTGGTACTGAAAAGCACATTTTATTTTTGGCCTCGGCCCAAGATCTATACTGTTTAGTTGTCTAAGTTCACAGCGCACTCCCAAAAGAAGTCCAGGATAATCACTGTTTTAAATTGTGGGGTCACGTAGGAAATATCAACAAACATCGTGTTTCAAAAAGAGTTATGAAAAAGACGTGCCATAAGTTCGTTGATCTCGAGGACTATGCGATAGGATAGAAACTATAGATGACGAATTGAGTTCAAAATCAGTTTTTTTTTTTTTTGCTGGAATGCATTAATTTTGGACAGCAGTTAGGCCCATTTAACGTGTTTCCTATGAGATTTTGTGAGGGAAAAAGAAAGCAGTAATAACAAACAGGTGTTTGAACAAAACTGAACTCCCATTCTCACAAGAAACAGGTTTTTATTATAGTTATTTCTGTAGGCAACATATTCATAAATGTCAACTGATATTGTGAACTCTTGCGCCCACATGAGTATTTCATCCAACTCGTACAAGTTGTTATGTTTTAATGAGTGTCTACTGTTCATTTTTCCAGAGTTTATCGATTATTTGAAATATACCTTTTAGTTTCTTTTATCTGTGAACAATTATTCCGAATGGGAATACAAAATATTCGGTATCAAATCATATTGCAGTTTTCGTTCTTTTATCAACAGTTACTTACCGGTCGTTACTTTTCGTTTTTTCTTCTTGAACTAAAGTAAAACAACAGAGGTGGCTTTAATACGAATTAGAAGGTAATAGCACCCCAAATAGCAAAGCGTCTCCCAGTTGAATTGAAATAGTGAAAAAATAAATAAAAAAACTGGAATAAATCGACAAATAATAAGTCACAATTCCTACAAGACACACAACAACAACTAATGATATTACTAAGAGACTCAACTCACAATCAAAGGAAAAAATGCTACATAATAAATTGAAAATGAATAAAGTTCATAGAGAAGAAATACTACGCAACAAAACAAGCAACGCTACTAAGTAAAAGTAATGAAGCTTTTAAATCTAAATAGATGGCAAGATCGATTTTTTATCATGATATCTATTGGTACTTCTTCTCCTTACCATATTTGTCTATGCTACTCGAGAGTTACCTGAAACATGTCTCATATGCATTCTTCAAAAGAGTGCACAAGGAGTAAGAATCGCCGGCAACCATATCCAATCGAAATAAATAGCATGTTCAACAATAAAAACACTTCAAAACATATTTGTAAACATTTTTAAGAGTTAGACAAACATTTCGTAGGGAAATGGGTTCAGACTCCGAAACCACCTCCTCCATGGATATGACTTCGTTTTTTTTTGCATTGATTTGCTTTCATTTATTCGTACTGGATACAATGGATTAGGATGGGAATACTAATTTATGTTGCTAAGTTCTTCAGTGCACTCTCTAAGCCCTAACTTCTCTATGTGATTACCTCATTATCAAAATACATTGAAATATTCACAAAAATGATCGATGAATCAAGTGAACATACCACTATATGTCTTTTTTTATGCTCTCTCAAAATATAATTTTTTTTACTACAAATTCAATTTTAATCTTTAACACTAAATAGAAGACAAATACGATTGTTTTTCTCTCGATATGCTTTGGTGTTCTTTCTCCTTACTATATTTTTCTGTGCTGCTTGGAGATACCTGGAGAACGTCTTTCGCGAGTTCTCTCAAAGAGAAAACAAGGAGAAAACAAGGCGATATTTACAACTATAATCAACAAATTTTAGAAAGAAAGCTAAGCTACATAGAAAACAAGGGGGATTTAAGACTCCAAGGAGGCTAGGATATCATGTAGATCAGTTGTTTGGTAACCAGTTTCCTCAACTTCTTAGCCCTTATAAATATCACTATTAAAAAGAAGCATTAAGAGCTGCATGCTGACAACTTTAGCCTCAACAATAAGTTTTGAGTTCAACATGGGCAAGAGCATACGATTTCAGAGCTAGCTCTTAACAATATTTATCATAGAAAAGATTCACTCCACTATTGTATTGCCAATTGGCAAAATCAACATAATCAATGCAAACCTGGCTAATTCACGAAAAGGAAAGATAATGTAGGACAACTATCCATAACTGAGAAGAGTCTGAGGAATGTTCCCAAACAAACTAGTGACCTATAGGCGTATCATCAATTCTCAATGGGAAATATTTTGAATTAGGCTACTTACCTCTATATCCTATTTTTTGTATTTTATTAATTTAAACTTTTAATAAATTAGCTGTTGATTTTCGAATTAAAATCAAATTGCCATAAAGCCATGGCTAATTGGAGATAAAGCCAAGACAGATTGTCTGAGTGAGTCTTGCCTTAATATGAGCAGCAATAAAATTCTTTGCAGCAATTGGAATAAGAAACTTGACAATCATATTCCCTTAAATTAGCGCTAATCAGCTTGCATTCTAAACGAAGTTGAGCAAAAATAAATCCCCTAAACGGAAAGCAATGTAGAATAGAGTTCCATGTGTTAAAACCACGGTGATTTTGGAATTATCATATGGCTCCTAACTTTGTCAATATAAACCCGTAAAAAAAAAAAAAAATCACTTTCCCATCACACGCCCACTCCAGAATTCAACTTGCCCCTGACGGAATAATTTCTGTTTTTTTTTTTTAAGTTTTAATGGCACTCCTTACTTGCAGTTAAAAAAACAAATTTTTTTTTATTTAATATTTAATTGAAACTGTCTCAAAATGGTCACGCGAATGAGCGACATCAAGACATCCGTGATTTATTTTCAGAAAATATGGAGGTGACTATTTGTGTTATGTTAGGAACGGCTAAGGTTATTTTCCGAGAATATGGAGGTGAATATTAAATGAAATTAAAATATACAAGGTGCGTCAAATTCGTTGAAATGGGATTTATACCCTAACCCAGGAAGAGATTGGGACATATGACCAAACCTTGAAACCTTTAGTTTCAAAGTATCAAGGGAAACTCTTTATCTTTTAAAAGTTTAAATCAATCGGCTTGGAAGATAAATAGTCCTACTTACAAAATAATACATAATACGTTTATGTATTTATGTGATGCTATCTACCAATGGATTAAACTTATTTTTGCAATACCTTGTTGATTTATTTAATTTACTTAATACCTCCAACATACAAATATTTGATTCTGAAAATATTTGCACAAGTGATGTTACTTTGTGATAAAATAGAAATTATTATCATAAAAATTATTTTCTTCAGGATAATTTACCCTCCCTCATATGGTATGAATACGGAGTGGCAGAAACGCTTGAACATCCAAGCTTTAAATCCAAGCTTTAAACATCCGAATTTTGAAACATCCAAGCTTTAAATTCAGTCCTACCAATAGCTAGATTGTTTGCAATAACATTGCTCTCAGTAAAGGAATATTTAAGTTTTGGAAAACTATTGGGAAAAATAAACACACAAAAATCTATGCATATAAAATCAAATGAATGATTGTGTATATATCTTATATACAACACTACACTGTTCGGTTTACCACCAAGAAACTTCTAAAACCTGTTGAATACATTCTTGGAAAGGTTTCAGGCGTAAACATTTATATTTTTTTTTTCACTGAAAAATTTGTTAATACTTTTTACGCCAGAAGTAAATATAGATTCCTGGTCATAGGCACTTGACGGTTTCTGCTTTTCAAATGTTACATTATTTGTATTTTCTGGATATTAATTATCCAACATCGCCCGACGGGTAGTTTGACCAAAATAACCTTTTAAAATCAAAAATACGATTTTATTTGCATATGGGACAATTTTCAGGGGAGGGGGGGAGGATTGTCAGGGAAAAGTTTATGCGGAGGGCAGAAATATTCCACGAGGAGGCTCCTGCAGGGGGGGGGGATTTTTTTAGGGTAATCTTCATGTGAGAGATTAATCTGTTGGGGAGGGGAGGATTTTCGGGGGATTTCCAAGGGTGAAGTATTATCCATGAAGGAATTTTCTGCAAGTGGAAGTTTTTGGGGGAAGGATTGTCTTTGGATTATAAATATCCAGGGAGGAAGGGATTCTCTGGGGGAAGGAGTTTAATGTGCAAGGGTTAAATTTTCAGGAATAAATATTCCAGAGGGGGAGGCTCATATTTCTTTAAGGATCTTAGCAACACGTTATGCGTAAGCTGGATCAAATGAACTTATTTATTTAAATAAAGCTTCAAATTTTGTTTTGTTCGAATTTTGCATTTCTTTAAGCCCGACCGTGTCATCGAGCGGTATTGCTGTCTTTAGAACTGGGTGCATTTTGTTTTTATCTCTTTAAACTAGAATTACTACAGACTTTCACCTTAGTGGCCTACGCTATTTTCTAGACCTAGGATGAACCTTACTCCCATTTCCTAATAACATACCATATATATAATATATAGCTAACTGAAAAAACATACAGTCCTTGTCCCAAGGGAAGTGTTGTTCTCCCCGGAAGCATAGCTATTATACCTTTGGATTATTTTGAAAGAGAGGCTATTTTAAAATTTTGATAGGATGTCTTTGAGAGAAGGAGAGCGCTAAAATAAGCGTCAGACGGGCTCATATAAATCACGTAGACATAGTTATTTGACCTTTGGATGGTTCTGAAAACTAAGGATAAGTCAAAACCTGATCAGATATCTTTAAGGAAAAAGGGCGCGGGAGAAGACCTGGCAACTTTTGAATCGACCCTTATGAAAAGAACTTGAATTTTAAATTTTCAATCCAATAAGCCCTTTCTGAGATTTCTACGAGTACTCCTTTTATATAAAGTGGCCTGGGTAAATAAAACCACCTTAAAAGACTTACTATATGGCCCTCTACTACGGGCAATGCTAATGAGTCACGCTTTTATCTTCATGCAGTGATATTTATAGCTATAACTAACGTAATAGCTTAAGTATACTTATGAAGGATAAAAAAATAACATTGTCTAGTTATTATCAAAAAATGTATCTTTTTTTATATAAGTGTTACGAATGAGTTTTAAGACAAATAATAGCTATTTGCTACATACAATTTATAATTCTGTAAAATTCCCAAGAGTTTCGTAAAATAGGCTATGACCCTTCCAGTTACTAATGAGAGGGACAGGCCGGTATTATTATTTTGAACAATTCCACTTTCTTTGCCATTGACTTAATACCAGAGGCGACCTTACTGATGCGTGGAGCCTTCTGCAGCCACCACGCAGGGCATGATGTCCTAGTCACATTGTAAACGGGAGCAATAATATTGTAGCCTTCAGGGGGAGCAGTATCAATGTGATTGATAGGATTAAGCAGGGGGATAAGTCCCGGATTGGGGGTGAATTAAATTGAATAAAACACAAAAGATAGGGACATTTATCAGGTAAAGACGGACACAAGACTTTAACAAAGGAGGGATTTAGACATTTATAAGAATTTTTGAGTTTTACAACCTTTGACGCTGCAGAACATTAAAAAAGGGGTGGCATATTTGGATACTCCAGCCTTAGATTTTACTGCTTTTTCTGTGAGGCCACTCGTGAAGTCACAAAATCAATTATGTGATTATAATTCGTAACATGTTTATTAGCGCGGGTCCCCACTGGGTTTTTAGAGCAGTGGGGTCAATTGGGTATTATGAGCAGGCCTGGTGGGGTTATACCACCTGCTACCCCAAAGGCTGACTCTGCTTAATACTTACTTATGAAAACAAGAGATTCTCAGCAATTACACACGACTCAAACCTTAAGAATTTATTTTATCAAGAGTCTAATATTTCACCAATGGCCTTGAGATATAAATGTCTACAAAATCGTCATTTTATAAACAAACTTTTTATAAACAAAAAGTAAAAAACAATTTTTTCTTTCAACTGAAGTCAAGGAGTAACTTTAAAACTTAAAACGAACAGAAATTGTTACGTTTACGAGGGGTCACCCCACCTCAATCCCTCCCTATTTATGCTAAGGTTTTTGAGTTTTTAAAAAGCTTATTGTTCTAGTTAAACAGAACTTGTGTTTCAGGAGTCATTCTTAAGTAATTGGAGTAAAAAGTCAGACTTCGCGTAAAAAGTAAGGTATTGAGGAGGGGTAGCCCCCCTTACAACATTCTCTATAAAACTTACTACCATAATAATTAGCTCTCTATAAAATGTCTCCAAGATAAATGGGAGCCCTGATGCATCCTATTCCCCCCAAAAAAAGCAATTCTGTAAATTCTCCAAACTTTGACAGTTACTCATAAAATGTTCTACGTCTCTCCCATATTCCTAACAAAGGGCACAAGTAGAACAGCCTCCCGGGACATTTTCATCATAAGAATCCAAGTGTGCCCTACGCTATGGCATAAAATTTGCAAACACCTACAACCAACACCTTAGCACGCTCCACGGTGGGTTCAGTATCAACTAAAATTCCTCTCAATACATTACTTTAATCTGGTTATAAAATCATATACTACTTTAATCTCCTGGTGGTAAAGAACCACATCCAAAATGCCAAGGAAATCATTAGGTTTGCAATTGGGACCCTGGTTATTATTCCATGCCCATGAGAAACCGGTTTATCGGGCAAATGTAATATCTGAAACAAAAATTTGATCATCTTGATAATGCTCTTATGACACAAATTTGGTAAACCCAGGTCAGCTTTAAGGACCAAACTGCTTTCAAGCCGACTACTTTTTAAAATAAATACACTGCAGAGACTTCCATTGTCTCATTGTAGTGGCTCTCCACAATAAAATCATGAAACGCTACCAAAAACCTAATAAGATGAAGATAGGCTGAAACAGAAAATTTAAGGAAAGCAAGAAATTTAAGGGAGATAATCATGAAAGAAGTTCAAACTCAGTTAATACATTGGTGCACCTTAAATTCAGTAAGTCAGGAAGGCTAGAAATATCTTAACAAATTGTTTTTAGCCTAAAATATTCTAAAGAAATTTGACTCCTCGTTATAAGGAGCATCATTAAATTAAGCTTTTCAATACTTTCATTACAGCTGTGGCCAGGCCTCCCTCGTTAACCAGGTATGGCTTGAATGTGTAGTTTTATCGTTGGACGACTCTACAGGTTCCAATTTGATCTGTAGTTGGTCTTTATCTTACAAGACAAAGAAGTAACCTGGTACACGTAGACATTCCGAGGGAGAAGGTTGGACGGTGCTTCTGGTAGCAATGGCACAAGCTATGTGATGGTAAGACTTTATTTGTAGTTTTTCTATTGAACGACTCTAGTTTAGAAGAGAATACTCCCAAAATGCAACAGATTTAATTTTATTCATGACTGAAAACAAAAATTGGACTGATTCTGGGTGCTTGTGAAGCGAACATTAAGCCAAATCTTCCTATAGTAATTGAGCATTATGAATATACTGGAGCATTGTGAATAGAGCATCTGTAGGGGCATTGTGATTGAATTTGAATCCAAAGTAGTCTATA
The DNA here is from genome assembly GCF_032884065.1 of Artemia franciscana. Classification (NCBI taxonomy): domain Eukaryota; kingdom Metazoa; phylum Arthropoda; class Branchiopoda; order Anostraca; family Artemiidae; genus Artemia; species Artemia franciscana. Next base: position 31,532,346 of record NC_088874.1, read on the forward strand.
CTGTTGCCCTGTGATTGTGTTTAAGCACCATCTATAACTCAAATCACGGAATAACAGTTAATAGACCTGAAAGAGAACAGAAAGAAAAAAAATATTAAAATCTTGAAGCAAAGAGTTCAAAAAAAGAATAACTAACGTATAACAAAGAATAGACAAATAAAAAGAATAAATGATGAAGAATAAAAGAATAACGAATACCTAAAATTAACCTAACTACCAAGGAGGCAGATGAAGCAGAAGCATTCAAAGGTAACAAATCTTGGGCCAAAACTGATCTTACTTCTGACGTGAACCTACTTCTACCCTTATGGTTTTGAACTGCTTTGCTTAATTACTTACGTTTCAAGCTTGTTTAACTTAGCTTAGTTTTACTTACAAAAAACAACAAATTTGAGTACTTTATATATTTGGCATGCTTGTTGTCATAGTGTTGCATTTACATTTAAATGAAAATACTATAATGCTTTCATCTATTTCTTTACTTTTAATTAATGTAAAAACTTTTCCCACAAGACATCTTTTCAAAAAAAGTAAAGAGCTACATTAAGCCAAAAATAAACAAAAAAAGTTAATAATCTCCCAAGTGTAAAACTACCACAGATCACTATTCATAAAAACATGAAACTCAAAACAAACATAAATTACGATCAAATAGTTCGTGGTAAGGAACTGTAATAACCAGCGACCGGCCTCAATGGTAACCAAAACTGAAAAAAAAATGAAATATTAATACCAATACTTACTTCAAAATAATTATATTTTTATGCTGATTTTAAATATATAATTTTCATCAAGTTCAGTTTTACCCATCAAAAGTTACGAGCCTGAGAAAATTACTGAAAAGTGAAAAAATCACTGAAAAATGAGCCTTATTTTAGAAAATAGAAGGGAAGACCCCTTAAGTCATTAAATGTTAACAAAATCACACTATCAAATTCAGCATATCACAGAACCTCACTGCAGGAGTTTCAAACTCCTATCTACAAAAATGTGAAGTTGTGTCTTTTTTTTTGCCAGAAGACAGATCACGGATGCGTGTTTATTTTTTTTTTCCAGGGGTGATTGTATCGGCCCAGTGGCCCTACATTGTCACAAGAGGACTAATTCTAACAGATATTAAAATTTAAAGTGCTCTTTTTAAGTGACAAAAATATTAGGTCTAAGTTGCAAACTTTGGCCATTGTTTACATGTAGTAAGGATTATTGGGAAGTATACAGTCGGTTTCAGGGGAAATTTTTCGTGTTGAGGGGAAGGGAGTTACGTGGGAGGATCTTTCCATGGAGGAGTTTGTCATGAGAGAAGAGAATTTCCATGAAGGGACTGCAGGTTTTTCTGGCATTAATTAAAAAAAAGTGAAAAAAAAATCAGCTGAAAGTAAGGAGCAGCATTAAAACCTAAGAAGAACGGATATTGTTGTGCAAATAAGGGGGTTCATCACTTCCATGATACCTTGATCCTTATGCTGAAGTATTTTTAGTAATTTTAATTATTGACTTTACGGCCTTTGTGCTTCAGGGGTCATTATTAAAGAACTGGGACAAAATTCAAGCTTTAGTGAAAAGAGCGAGGTATTGACGAGGGGGCGAACCCCCTCATATACGTAATAAAAATATACAAATATAGAAGTTAGTTACACAAGTTAACACAAGTTACGTATATTTATTACTAACAAAAACGTTCGTAAAAAAAGTTCTAGTTGTCTTTTTAAGTAATCAAAAATTGGAGGACAACTAGGCCTCCTTCTCCTCTACCCCCCTTTTTTTATTATCAAATGTCCGATCAAAACTGTGAAAAAGCCATTTAGCCGAAAAAAAAATAATAATATGCAAATTTAGTTTTAATTATTCATGTGCAGTGAGCCAAAATCAAGACTTGCATTAATTAAAAAACTTTCCGGAATTAAATAAAAAAAATAGCTTTTGTTATTTTATATACGGAAATCATTCCGTATATGAAAGAGGTTATCCCTCCTCAACGCCTTGCTCTTTGCGCTAAAGTTTTTTATTGATTTAAAAAGTAGAGTTGTAAGAAAGAGTCAAACTTTAGCGAAAAGAGCCCGGTGTTGAGAAGGGGACAACCCTTTTCATACATGGAATACTTTCTGATCGTTTTAATGTCGCTCCTTGCTTGCAGTTACAAAAACCTGTTTTTTGTATTGAATAAATAGCTGAGTCAAACTCAAAATGAGCAAAAATTAACATGAATAGGGCTGATAATCTTCGTGCCTTCTCAAGACCAGAACGCAATTTGCGCTTAACTGAAAACAAAATACGCTTCAAATTAATATGTATACTTAATAATGTAAACCAGTCTTGAGATGTGACTTTGTCGCCTTTTTGAGAATCTTCATGTTCATATATAATTTTGATTTATTTGAACATCCGGCAAAATATTAATTGAATATTAAGAACTTATGCAACAAAACTACTCTTCATAGAAAATGTTGGCTAAACAATCATATCTTGTTCAAATTTTTACTTACAATCGAATATTTGAATTCTCAAACTACAAAAAGCGGGAAACTCACAACCAATTTACAAGCATTGGTAAATTTACTTTTACAGCGATAAATGGTTTTCAATTTACCTTCTAATAAGCATTTGGAATTATTCAGGAGGAATATGGGTGGGGATCGGCCTGGGAAAGGGGGAATTCCCACAGGGTGGAAGTTTCCAGGGGAGAATTTTTTTTGGAGGGGGGGGGGAGGGAAGAATACGCTTATTTCTGTAGGCAACATATTCATAAATGTCAACTGATACTGTGTAGTCTTGCACCCACATGAGTATTTCATCCAACTCATCTTAATTTATATAATTAATCTTAATAATTAATTACATCTTAATAATTAAGTTGTTCTTAACGAGTGTATACTGTTTATTTTTCAAGAGTTTATCGATTATTGGAAATATAGCTTTTAGTTTCTTTCATCCATGAAAAATTATCCCAAATGGGAATTCAAAATATTCGGTATTCAATTGTATTGCAGTTTTCATTCTTTTATCAACAGTTACTTACCGGTTTTTCGTTTTTTCTTCTCGAACTAAAGTAAAACAACAGAGGTGGCTTTAATACGAATTAGAAAATAATAGCACCCCAAATAGCAAAGCGTCTCCTAGTTGAAATGAAATAGTAAAAAATAATAATAAAAAAAACTGAAAAAAACGACAAATAATAAGCCACAATTACTACCAGTCACACAACAACTACTACTGATACTACTAAGAGACTCAACTCACAATCAAAGGAAAAAATGCTACATAATAAATTAAAGATGAATAAAGTTCATAGAGCAGAAATACTATGCAACAAAAACCCTACAAAGCAAAAGTAATGAAGCTTTTAAAACTAAATAGATGGCAAGATCGATTGCCATATCCAATCGAGATAAATAGCATGTTCAACAATAAAAAACATTAAAAAACGCTTCAAAACATGTTTGTATAGATTTTTACGAGTAAGACAAAATTTTTTAGGGAAATGGGTTCAGACTCTGAAACCACCTCCTCCATGGATATGACTTAGTTTTTTTTGCATTTCATTTATTCGTACTGGATACAATGGATTGATGAATATGACATTACATTTTGGAAAGCTCCGCAGAACTCTCGCCTGGGGCCAAAAAGAATGGTTTTTGCTTGTCCATGAGCCAGAGCCTATGGTGTGCGAAGTGAAGTGGAGTTATGTAGCCAATGTCAGAAAGGAGTATCTGAAGTTGTGCAGCCAAGCTTTCGTTTCATTACACAATGTTTCTGCTTTCGAGTGGAAAGTTTCGTTCTAGCAGACAAGCACCACTTTCAAATTGAAGATGGACTAAAATCTATAAGTGTTAAATATATGCGGCATTTACCCGGCCCCACAGCCAATATAAAATGTGGCATTTTCCCACGGGTCCGAAAGTGCTGCCGTCTATTGTTTCTACCCATTTCTGTTCGTGATTTCGGCTGAATTTATCATTCGGTTTTTGGGACTCGGAATTGCGACAGAGAAATGGTATCAGATATGCCTAATAAACTTTAAATTTTCCCTCATTGCTAAAGAAATTGGAGCTTATCCTTTGCTTTCCAAGCGGTGACGTTAGAAAGTTGACTTACGGCAAAAAAAGAATCAACTTTTGAACTAAGACAGATGAATTTTCCATAGTTTCATGGATCCTTTTTGAGCCCAGGAAAATTACAGTTAAAAAATTATAAAACATACTCATTTCGTTATGGTTCTTCGTAACTGTCATCTCCTTCAAAATAATCGGTCAAAAGCAGTTTCGAGTACTCTGTTAAAAATCTTCTTCGCTAGGTTTATTCCGAAATTCTTCATAAAATCTTAATCAAATTAAAATTAATTTGATTTTTAATAATTTTATTTAAATAATAAATAATAATATTATTTGATTAATAATAATTAATCAAATTAATCAAATAATTCAAATGAATTATAATATCAAATTTATTAAAATCTTTAATAAATTAAGGCGTCAATGCCCTACCAAAAATATTGGAAAATGCTACTGCAAAAGCCACCACTTGTTAGTACCTAGGCATTGCTGTCTATTTCAACGCTTACTTTGCTTTTTAAAGAGTGGTCAGGAGTCGAAGAGACTGTGAGGTTCAGGAATTCTCGTGCTGTAAAGCAAAGTTTTGCTTATGCTCAAGAGCTGGAGCTAGGAATAAGAAATGGTGTGAAAGTTAAAATTTTTTGTCTACAAGTCACAATCATTACAATTATGGGTGGCATAAACAAATTGAAAAAAAAAACAACAACATTGAAATCACAACCTATAATTTCGCAGCAATGGATTTATTGATACTAGATCCGTTTTATTTTTAAGTTTATGAGTATATAAAGGTTAGAGAAGTTACAATAATGAAAAAAATGTAGGATAACTGTGGGAAATATATAAAAACAACTAATTTATTTTCTATAAATGAAAAGGAAGAGAAAACAAGGAAAGGATTTACATTTAGAATCTCAGTATGGAACAAACACCAAAGGAAAAAAAAAAAAAAAAAAAAAAAAAAAAACAATTAGACAAGAATCATATGTAATTTTTTTTTTAATAATATAGTCTATCTATAAAAAACCCTCTTTTAATGGTCGATTTTTGGCAGGATTTAAGAGTACGTTGCCGGACACTCCTAGTTTTCCGTTAAGATTCTGTAGAGTTCTTTTGCAGCATACTTGAGATTCTTCTATAGTATTTTCACTGGCGTTTCTATCTTGGAAATTAAATAAAAAAAACAAGTTTTTTTAAATGAAAGTAAGAAGCAACATTAAAACTTAAAACGAACAGAAATTACTTCGTATATGAAAGGGGCTTTTCCTCCTGAACGCCTCGCTCTTTACGCTAAAGTTTGACTCTTTCTCTTAACTCTATTTTTGTAAAGGTAAGAAACTTTAGCGTAAAGAGCGGGACGTTGAGGAGGAAAAGCCCCTTTCATATACGGAGTAATTTCTGTTCGTTTTAAGTTTTATGTTGCTCCTTACTTTCATTTAAAAAAAACTTGTTTTTATTTAATTTCTGGACGTTTTTGAATTAATGTATGTTTTGATCTTGGCTCTCCGCACATAAATAATTAAAAGAAATTTGCATATTAATTAATTGCAATTAATCGGAAGATTTTGAGAAAAAGGAGCGAGGGAGGAGGCCTAGTTGCCCTCCAATTTTTGGATTACTTAAAAAAGCAACTAGAACCTTTTTACAGACGTTTTCATTGGTAAAAAATATACGTAACTTACGAATTAACTTACGTAACGAACTTCTATATTCGTATGTTTTTATTGCGTTTATGAGGGGGTTCAACCGTCTTCGATACCTCGCTCTTTACAGTAAAGCTGAAATCTTGTCCCAATTGCTAAAGAATGGCCTCTGAATCACAAAGGCCGTAGAATAAATAGTTGAAATTACTAAAAATACTTTAGCGTAAAGAGTGAGGTATAACGAGGAGGTAAACCCATCATATGCGTAATAATTTTTGTTCGTTTTAAGTTTTAATGCTGTTCCTTACTTTCAGTAGAAACAACTTTTCATATTTTTTTCCCTTGTTTTTTCAAATAATGCTAGAAAATCCTGCCCCCCTTCATTGAAATTCTCTTCCCCCATGGAAAGTTTCTACATGGAAATATTCTCCCACGTAGCCCCCTAAACCAAAAACATCCCCCTGAAAACGTCTGTACACTTCCGAGTAATCATTACTATATGTAAACACAGGTCAAAGTTTGTAACTTGCAGCCCATCCCACGGGGACTGCAGGGGAGTAAGTCATCCCTAAAGACATAGTTATTAGGATTTTCGACTATGGTGAATAAAATGGCAATCTCAGAATTCTGATCCAGTGACTTTTGGGAAAAAATGAGCGTGGGAGGGGGCCTAGGTGCCCTCCAATTTTTTTGGTTACTTAAAAAGGGCACTATAACTTTTAATTTCCGTTGGAATGAGCCCTTTCATGACATTCTAGGACCACTCAGTCGATACGATCACCCCTGGGAAAAAAAAACAAATAAACACGCATCTGTGATGTGATGTTCTGGCAAAAAATGCGAAATTCCACATTTTAGTAGATTGGAGCTTGAAACTTCTACAGTAAGGTTCTCTGATACGCTGAATCTGATGGTGTGATTTTTGTTAAGATTGTATGACTTTTAGGGGGTGTTTCCCCCTATTTTCTAAAATCAAGCAAATTTTCTCAGGTTCGTAACTTTTGACACATATAACTGATCTTGATGAAACTTATATATTTGAAATCAGCATTAAAATTCGATTCTTTTGATGAAATTATTGGTATCAAAATTTCATTTTTCAGAGTTTCGGTTACTATTGAACCGGGTCGCTCCTTACTACAGTTCGTTACCACGAACTGTTTGATTGGCTCTGGCCTTCTAGAAAGAGCCTAGAGATACCCATCAAAACACAGCAAGTATTCCAGCTTTGAAAACTTCTCCGTATACCCAATTCTATCGCCAACATAAAAGAACTGTATACACAAATACAATGCCACTTAAAAAAGAAAAAATCCATCAAATTAAAATAATTCTTTCTTTTCCGCATAAAGAAGCACAATTTTAAAAATTACGAGCATAAATGCACTCTTCTAAGTAATCAAACTGAAAGAACCGATTTACCGATTGACTGCGCTATAATTATATTTGAAGTATTGACTATTTTATTTATTTTAAAATAATTTTTCTATTAATTTAGCAGTATAGATTAACGAGCACAAAGACACGTCACTTCTTTTTCTAAGATAAAAATCAATGACGAATTCTAGAATTAGGATTATGAGCAAGATTGTCTTTCCAATTGATTCAATCTTTTTATTAGGGTCTCTTCCATAAAAATTACCTCTAGGGATATGAAGCAGTAAGTATATGATAAGCTATAAGAAAACATAATAATAAAGTTTTAGTTAAACAAGTTTTTCAATTTTTATTAAAATAAAGGGAAAATAAAATGTCCTGGATTCTATGTTTTTCTTGTTTGTTGAATCTGAAAGCGGTTTCCTGGATGAGGAGCAGAGGCCATACAAGGAGCAGAAGAGCTTGGATGAACAGTAAATTCGTTTATTGAGGGGAGAGCAAAAAAGATAATTTATTAGAAATGTTTAGGGTTCTGTTTCTTTCAAAATGTGAGAAGGGGAGAGAAAGGAGCAAAAACAAGAACTTTACGGAGAATTTAATGAATTTAAAGTTAAGAACACTTGATTTTCATTTGAACTTTACAATTACTAGAAGTCTGTTATGTTGCAACGCCTTTTTCTGTGAAAATGAATGCTATCACACAAAAGACGGCAACAGAAAAAGTCTTCCACAGAGTTCGTTACGAATTACTGCTCAACTCTAAAATTTAACCTAGAAAATAAAAAGGATGTCAATCGATTGGAAATAAAAGACAAATAAAAAGTGATGAAAAAGAAAGAAGAACAGCTCTAAAACTTAAAACTGACCCTATATATAGAGGACAAAATTAAAATCTGCGTTCGTTTTAGCAATCCTTCGTTTTTAGTTCTACTAAGATGTCCTCACTAGAGGATCATTGGTGGATGCTGAACAAGAATGGAGGACAAAAAAAAATGGTCAAAATGATCTTATCGTCTTTTGCTAAGCAAGAACAAATAATTGGGCAGCAAGCAGAACTCTACTGAGTTAAGCAACTCATGTATGAAACCGAGAAGCCCTAGAAAAGTACAGTATAATCTGTATTTAAGACAGGAAAAGGCTAAGGAATTCCGGTCAGGGTCAAAAGCTTAGAAAAGATACAAAATGTCAAAAGGGAGCTAGAGAACAAGGTAATAGGAGCTAGAACAACTCATCATATAGGGAACGGAAACCCCATAGTTAAAAAGAGGGTAAGAACTATGCTACGTCCAGACAAACTGCCAGAAACAAAACTTAAAATATGAGACCATAAATATTAATTAGCACACTTTCAAAATAGAGCAAAAAAGCATCATTAAGTAAAAAAAGGATTTATATGCATATTTTGTTTGAATAATATAGTCTTTCTACAAAAAACCCTCTTTTAATGGTCTATTTTTGGCAACATTTAGGAGTACGTTACACGACACTCCTAGTTTTCCGTTAAGATTCTATGGATTTTTTTATAGCATGAGTTCAGTTGATCTTCAAAAAAATAAAAAAATAAAGTCGTTAGTCATTCGCTTGGACGGTGAAAGACTAGAAAAGAATTTTAGCAAAGTAGGATCAAAGATTATCTCGATTCCACAGAGTTCGTTACGAATTACTGCTTAGCTCTAAAATTAAACCTAGAAAATGAAGTTTGTTTTGGCCATCCTTCGTTTTTAGCTCTACAAATATGTCCTTGCTTTTATTCTTATATTGTGTTTTATTATGTTGCTCTAAAAATGTCGTTTTAACTAAAAAAAAAAAAAAAAAAAAAAAAAAAAAACTCCTTACAAGCCTTAGCCAGATAGAACAGCAACTACAGACACAATTTCAATCAACCACATAGAATTTCAACCACAGCGAAAATGGAAAGGAAATGGATAAGGATACCTATTTGGAAAGACAAAAAAGAACATTTAACTAGTAATTATGGCAAGGCGTCAAACAATGCGTTACGAGAGTAAATAATAGGATGAAAATAAAATTTATATCTATTATTACCCATCAAAAGTTAAGAACCTTAGAAAATTTGCCTGATTTTTAAAAAGGCAGGAAACAACCCCAAAGCATCAAATGGTCCTTATAAAAGTCACACCATCAGATCCAGGATATCAGAGAACCCTCTTGTAAAGGTTCCAAACTCCTACATAAAAAAATGTGCCTTTTTTTCCAGAAGGAAGATCACAGAAGGATGTTTATTAGTTCATTTTAAGTATGTTTACTACTCATACTACAACTGTTGCTATATTATAAGCAGAGGGCATTAAGCTGAAGCTTTCAAGGAACATTTAGACCAACGCTGAAATAAATCAAAACGAACATCGATCATGAATATTGTCAAAAGGGTGACAAATCAATATCTCAACAAGACCAAGAAAAAAACACATACATAAATACATAAATGTACAAATATTGCTCGCTTATACATATATACACATATATATATATATATATATGGAATGTTGATCAACTTGTTTTTCCATTTGGAATTTATGTAGATTTATCTAATTGAATAAACATATAAAAAAAAGAGCTAAGCGCTCGTATGGCACTTAGGAAGAGGTCGGGAGAGCCAAGAGCTCATATGGCATGAGCTCTAGCAAAATTCTAACAACCAATATATTGATTTAAAAGGAAAATAAGAGGCTTAATGCCGGTCGGGATTTAAAATAAGAGCTCTCAGACACGAGATCCTTCTAAATATCAAAATTCATTAAGATCCGATCAACTACTAGTAAGTTAAAAATGCCTGATTTTTTCTAATTTCTCCTCTCCCTTCGGCCCCCCCAGATGGTCGAGTCAGGGAAAACGGCTTTATCAAGTCAATTTGCGCAGGTCCCTGATACACCTACCAATTTTCATCACCCTAGCACGTCCAGAAACACCAGACACGCCAAAGCACTAACCCCTCTAACTCCCCCAAAGAGAGTGAATCCAGCCCGGTTATGTCAAGCACGTATCTACGACATTTGCTTATTCTACCCGCCAAGTTTCATCCCAATCTCCACTCCAAGCGTTTTCCAAGATTTTAGGTTTCCCCCTCCCAACTCCCCCCCAATGTCACCAGAACCGGTCGGGATTTAAAATAAGAGCTCTGAGACACGATATCCTTCCAAGGTTTATTCTTTCCAAGATTTCTTTCCGATATTATTTCCAAGATTTTAGGTTCCCTACAACTCCCCCTCAATGTCTGCGGATCTGGTTGGGATTTAAAATTAAGAGCCCTGAGACACAATATCCTTCCAAACATCAAATTTCATTAAGATCCGAAAACTCTTTCGTAAGTTAAAAATGCCTCATTTTTCTAATTTTTCAGAATTAACCCTCTCCCCCCCCCCCAAATAGAGCGGAGCCGTTCTGGTTATGTCAATCACATATCTAGAACTTGTGCTTACTTTTCCCACCAAGTTTCATCCCAATCCCTCCATTCTAAGCGTTTTCCAAGATTTTAGTCCCCCCCCCAAATGTCACCGGATCCAGTTGGGATTTAAAATAAGACCCCTGAGACACAATATCCTTCCAAATGTCAAATTTCATTAAGATCTGATCACTCCTTCGTAACTTAAAAACACCTCATTTTTTTCTAATTTTTCAGAATTAACCCCCCCCCCCCACCAAAGAGAGTGGATCTGTTCTGATTATGTCAATCAAGTATCTAGGACTTATGATTATTTTTACCACCAAATTTCATCCCGATCCCTCCACTCTAAGCGTTTTCCAAGATTTTAGGTTCCCCCCTCCAACTCCCATCAATGTCAGCGGATCTCGCAGGGATTCCAAATAAGAGCTTTGAGTTACGATATCCTTCCAAACATCAAGTTTCATTAGGATCCCATCACCTGTTAGTAAGTTAAAAATACTTCATTTTTCTTTTTTTCAGAATTAACCAGCCTCAACCCCCCCCCCCCCAGATGGTCAAATTAGGAAAACGGCTGTTTCCAATTTAATCTGATCCGGTCTCTGATACGGCTGCCGAATTTCACCGTCCTAGCTTACCTTGAAGTGCTTAAAGTAGCAAAACCGGGACAGAAAGACAGACCGACAGAATTTGCGATCGCTATATGTCACTTGCTTAATACCAAGTGCCCTAAAAATAAAAAACAACTAGGTTCATAAGGCAAGATTTTCGAGAATTTAATTTTCAAAAATATTTCAATTAAAAAATCACATAAACATTCTCCTTACGATATCCATGAAAATTCTTCTAAATACTCCTAAGACAGAAGAAACGATTGCTGTCATAGCGGCATCGCCGATGGATTGCAGCAAGCTGGAGAAGGTCCTATGGTTGACCTATAAATTTTGATTATAATTAGATTGCAGTTGAAAACGAATCTAAAGAATATTAAGCGTTGTTCAAGCAGTTTATCACCACTTCATTACCTAAACTGAATTCAAATACTGTCTTTTGATTTAATTTCTACGGCTAACACTCAAAATGCCACGATCACAATACCCACGACTCAAAATGCCCATGAAAAATGCCAATAACTCAAAAAGCCCACGAGATAAGACAAGATATTTTGAAAAAATCACTATCACAAGCCCTCAAAGGGCCGAATTCGGACTTCGGAGTCGACTAATAAAACAAACAAAGCAAAAAACACTAATAATAATGAATAATCAAATTATGAGTAAAAAAAAATATATAAGTTGGAAAAAAGGGAAGGGGACAAAAAAAGTCTAATAATACAGAAAAGAAAAAGAAATAAACATATATATCTACAAATTAAAAGGGACACTAAAAAAAAGTCCAAAAACTCACAAAAAAAGAACGGAGCATAAAACACAAGGAAAACACATATGAATTAAAAGGGAAATTAAACCAAAACAGCGGGGAAAAGCAAATTAGTGTAACGACCTAAAGCACCTCACATGAAAAAACTTGTGACACGGTGAGAAGAACTAAGAGCCAAGAGATCATATGGTAAGAGCTCTAACAAAATTCAATGAATCAATAGATTGATTTAAAAAGGAAAATAAGAGGCTTAATGCCGGTCAAGATTTAAAATAAGAGCTCTGAGTCACAAAGTCCTTCTAAATATCAAAATTCATTAAGATCCGATCACCGACTCGTAAGTTATAAATACCTAATTTTTTCTAATTTTTCCTCTCCCTTTTGCCCCGCAGATGGTCGAATCTGGGAAAACGACATTATCAAGTCAAATTGTGCAGCTCCCCGACACACCTACCAATTTTCATCGCCCTAGCACGTCCAGAAGCACCGAACTCACCAAATTACTGAACCCCTCCCCCAACTCCCCTAAAGAGAGCGAATCCAGTACGATTCTGTCAATCACGTATCAAGGACATTTGTTTATTCTATCCACCAAGCTTCATCCCGATTCCTCCACTCCAAGTGTTTTTCCAAGATTTCCCCCTCCAACTCCCCCCAATACCAAAAGATCTGGTCGGGATTTGAAATAAGAGCTCTGAGACATGAATTCCTTCTAAAAATCAAATTTCATTACGATCCGATCATCTATTCGTAAGATAAAAATACCCCAATTTTCATGTTTTCCAAGAATTCCGGTTTCCCCCTCCAACTCCCCCGAATGTCACAGTATCTGGTCGGAATTTGAAATTAGAACTTTAAAGCGCAAGATCCTTCTAAATATCAAATTTCATTAAGATCTGGTCACCCTTTCGTAAGTTACAAATACCTCAATTTTCAAAATTACCCTGCTTATTTTTCCAACCAAGTTTCATCCCAATCCCTCCAATCTAAGCGTTTTCCATCATTTTAGGTTTCCCCACCCCAAACTTCCCCCAATGTCACCAGATCCGGTCAGGATTTAAAATAAGAGGTTTGAGACACGATATCCTTCTAAATATCAAATTTCATGGAGATCCAATCACCTGTTCGTAAGTTAAAAATACCTCATTTTTTCTAATTTTTCAGAATTAACCCCCCCTCCCAACTACCCCAAAGAGAGCGGATCCGTTCTGGATATGTCAATCATGTATCTAGGACTCGTGTTTTTTCCCCACCAAGTTTCATCCCGATCCCTCCACTCTGTGTTTTCCAAGTTTTAGGTTTCCCCCTTCCAACTCCCCCCCCCCAATGTCATCAGATCCGGTTGGGTTTAAAATAAGAGCTCTGAACCACGTTATCCTTCTAAATATCAAATTTCATTGAGATCCGATCACCCGTTCGTAAGTTAAAAATACCTATTTTTTTTTAATTTTTCAGAAATACCCCCCCCCCAAATTACCCCAAAGAGCGGATCCGTTCCGTTTATGTCAATCATCTATCTAGGACTTGTGTTTATTTTTCCCACCATGTTTCATCCCGATTCCTCCGCTCTTAGTGTTTTCCAAGTTTTAGGTTTCCCCCTCCCAACTCCCCGCCACCAGATCCGGTCGGGATTTAAAATAAGAGCTCTAAGACACGATATCCTTCTAAACTTCAAATTTCATTGAGATCCGATCACCCGTTCGTAAGTTGAAAATACCACATTTTTTCTAATTTTTAAGAATTACTCTCCCCCCCCCAACTACCCCAAAGAGAGCGAATCATCTCCGATTATGTCAATCATGTATCTGGGACTTGCGCTTATTTTATCCATCAAGTTTCATCCCGATCCCTCAACTCTAAGTGTTTTCCAAGATTTTAGGTTTCCCCCCTCCAACTCCCCCCAATGTCATCAGATCCGGTCGGGATTTAAAATAAGAGCTCTGAGACACAATATCATTCCAAAAGACACATAATCTGAGACACAAGATCCAATCACCCGCTCATAAGTTAAAAATACTTCATTTTTTCCGAATTAACCGCCCCCCCACTCCCCCGACCCCCAGATGGTCAAATGGGGAAAACGACTTTCTAATTTAATCTGGTCCGGTCCCTGATACGCTTGCCAAATTTCATCGTCCTAGCTTACCCGGAAGAGCCTAAAGTAGCAAAACCGGGACTTTAGGTTTCCCCCTCCAACTCCCCCCAATGTCATCAGATCCGGTCGGGATTTAAAATAAGAGCTCTGAGACACAATATCATTCAAAACATCAAATTTCATTAAGATCCAATCACCCGCTCATAAGTTGAAAATACTTCATTTTTTCTATTTTTTGCGAATTAACCGGCCCCTCACTCCCCTCAGAAGGTCAAATCGGGAAAACGACTATTTCTAATTTAATTTGATTCGGTCCCTGATACACTTGCCAAATTTCATCTTCCTAGCTTACCTGGAAGTGCCTAAAGTAGCAAAACCGGGACCGACAGACAGAGCGACAGAATTGGCGATTGCTATATGTCACTTGGTTAATACCAAGTGCCATAACAAGTAAATTCGATAAGGACTATTGACAATGCCCTAATGCCAATTTCAATCCAAACGAACCTGAGCTGAATTGGAGTTTAGCAACAAAATATTTTGTATACAAAGCATGAGCTATAATTTGATTAATCCTATATAGTTTCTAACAAGGTTCAAGTAGTATTTTGGGTTAGATTTTTAAAGTAACATACTAGAGCGTTTTCTTAAATAAGTTCGGAGACCAAGCAGGCAAAGCAAGACAATACAAGGCAACAGGACAACAAAAGAAAAAAAAAATTAGAATTCCAAGTACTGACCTTTCTTTATTATAGCTGTCTTAGGCAAAATTGGTTGAGTGGAAACAATTTTCAAATCCGCTTAGTTGCTAAGAAAAAAAAAAAAAAAAAAAAAAAAAAAAAAAAAAAAAATCAGAAGCGCGAAGTCTTCATGAAAAAGCCTCATTGAAATCATGGCTCAAATAAGATTTTTTTTTTGCAAAATTATTATTTTCTTTTTTGCTGTGGATTGCTTCGTTTTTTTCCGTGTCCTTATTCTCCCGTATTGTCAAATAGAGACAGTTCAGAAACTTACATATCTGTACGATATTTTTACATATTATTTCTCCTTATTTGAGTTCCAGCAATTTCAATTTAAGAAACTCATTTATCGACAGCATGAGAAAATATAAGAAAACGTGGTAGTTTGCAGCCAGTTGAAAAGCAGAATAAATTTCAAAAGCAAAGGCAATTTTCACATTCAGCCGTGTCTTTAATAAAGTTTTTCAGGCAAAGCTGGTGTACTTTTTTTATTTTTCAGGGCAACTACAATGAAAAGGCCTTAACTAATTATGGTGTTTGAAATGGAAAAAGGAAAAATTATGAACTTGTATAAAGCTAATAGATCGGTATTATGTGAATTTTTTTTTAGGTAATTGGGGGACCACTGTTAGTTGATGGGTTGAAAATTGAAATTTGGATTGAATCAAATTTTGAATGAGGGTATATTTGTTTCACGTCTACTGGACTGCCCTTCTAAAGAGCCTTTTGTCAGGCACTTGACAAGATCAGAAGAGTATTATATTGTAATGTATACTGTAAATACTTAGTTCAGTAAAAAAAAAAAAAAAAAAAAAAAAAAAAAAAAAAAAAAAAAAAAAGCAAGCAAGTTCTATGGACCTATCAAGATAGAGCGGTAGTAGGCCTTAAAAATTTTTGTCAAAGATTGAGCAAAGCACTAGGTATCAGTCAAGGGCCCTGTTGCTATATCAAGCATTGTTAACATTAAAGAGCTACAAAAAGAAAGTGGAACAAAACTTGAATTGGCTCTCACTACGTTTGTTACTAAAGAGAACCCGTCCATCAGCAATATGGACACCCCGCCAGAGATATTGAAACAACATGCACGATTCGTAAGGTGTTCAACTTATGGCGTGCTGACACCTTCCCTCCCCCCACGGCAAAATAAAGTTTAACATTCTATTTTTCACTGATTTTATTTTCTTTGGCCAAATTGAATGGAAATTTGGCCAAATTGAATGGAACTACAATTAGTGTTACAAGGATTGTAGACAGGCAGATACACAGAAGAAATGTCTCAGTCGACAGCACAGAACAATTTTAAAAAATTAACTTATTCATCTTCTGGATTGAAAGTATAAAACTTTATAGAAGAGCGTCTCTTAAAGCACAAGAATATTTTAAAAGGGTTTCACTGTTTGCTTCACACTTATCCACAGAATAGTGAAGAAAGTAAAGAGATGAAAGAGCCATTTTTGAAGTTGATCGAAATTTATGAAGAAGATTTGGAAAACAACACCTTAAACGTTTGATGACGGAAAGAAAAATTTGGCAAAAATTTCTCTAACGGAACAAGGCACACCATGTCAATGCAACTGATTTCCCAAATATTTGTGGCAAAGCAATCTCTCCGAACATCCATATCTTACTTAATATTTTAATCACTATACCTGTATCGACCAGCACAACAGAGCGCTCCTTTTACACTTCGGAGAATCAAGACATACCTAAGAAACGTGACGTCTGAAAATAGGCTAAATGGCTTTACCAATCTCAATGTCCACAGGGAAATTCTAGTTGACACAGACAGTGTATATATCCATACTGACGAAGACTCAATTTTGTTTTGTAAGACAGCTAATATAGGAAGATTGTGTCAGAATAAAACTTAAAATTGTATTTAATCTGCTTGGTTTTATCAATCATTCTTATAGTCCCTACTGGAGCAACTTTAGGCAATGCCTTAAATTACCGGTTTTTCTGAGGATTTTTGAAGTTTTTGTTGATTAGCCCACACTAGACATCACCACCCTTACTTACGTTCATTCTAAGCTTGCTTTCATTCACTCTTTTCATTTTTCTTCATTTTAAGTTTCCTTCCTTATGGATTTCTGCTTGATTTATCAAAATTATTTTGCTCAAACTAAGAGTTTATGCAAAATCTTTTGGATTTTACTTTTTGGTTCTCGTTTGGTTTGAACTTTTTATGCAAAACTTCCTGTTTTCAATAATATAATTCAAAAGAGGCCATTAACCATTTTTATTTAAAGGGCAGGTAATAATCTTGTCAACAGAAAAAAAATCGGCTTATGTAATTTAAAATGCATTATGGTGCAAATATTAAATATTAGTGGAGAACACTTTCTTTTTGATTTTTTCAACTTTTATCATGACCACATTTATGGATAAGCAGGGCTTTACCGTATGCAAGGTGCAATACATTAAAACAGATTGGACTAATTGACAGTGTTTTCAGATCGACGCTGTTTTGAGGTAAAGAATTCTCTATACTTTTTTACTGATACTGACAAATGTCCTTAGGAATGGAGACACAACCTAGGTTTCCTGGTACCCACAGGTATATCTTGTGGAGACAGAAAAGTTATCTATTGCCAAGAGGGTCAGTTTCTAAAAATCAAAGACAGAGAGAACACACAAAAAAATCAGTTAGTCAGTCAAAGATCGTGCAACACCCTAGTTTCATCTTTGGAGGTAAAGCTATAAAGAATATTGATTAATCCCATCTCCTCAAAAATATATTTTCACCATCCATTCACGCGGTAGATATTCTCGAATGGGTTTGTTCCTTCTGGGCAAGAAAGCATGGTGAAATTATACCTTCTATGGACACAATGCCATCCATCTCAATTATACTTCTCTGTAAATTTTACACAAAGCTTGTTCCCAAAAATGAATGCCCGTGTTCTGCAGAGCTCATAGAAAGCTGTTTATACTCCTCCAAAGGATTCATAATACGGCTTCTAGAGATATAACAGGGTGTCAATGGATATTCTTCTGAATACCCACCATTCTTACTAGCTATATACTAGTATCACCGTTACGGTAGGTAAAGAAACACCTCACAAGGGATAGTCAATTCCTATGTTTAGACAGCCTGATTGCACTAAAGTCATTACTTAAAAAAATACTACTGTTGCCAACAATCTATGAAAAGGGGTTGAGCCATATAGCTCGAATCGGCAAAAAAATTGTTATAAAGGGTATTTTCAATTACAACAGCAGAAAGAACTTGTTTCCCAAAGAGCAAGCTTATGAAAAATGCTGTTGCACTTATGCTATAAATAATTAACGCTTAATGCTATAACCTCTTTTGTTCTAGAGTTACTTTCGATTTACAATCAACTCAAAATCTATTATAACCAAATTATCATGAGTTTTAGAGACTGAAAGCGTTAAATACAGGTCTCCCCAACAGTCAAAAGTAAAATGTCTTTTCAACAATCGACGGTTTAAAAGGCGTTTTATATTTTTTTTTTTTTGCTAATCTTCAACATTTTGTAAAATGTCATAAAATATATGCCATATTTCCACGACCTTACTGCATAGTTCTTTTGAAGGACGATAAAAATTCTTCTTCAATAATTTTATTAGGTTCTTAAAAGTTTCCTCTAGGCTTCTCATACAAGCCTAGATACTCATGAAAACGCCCAAAGGTTTTTTGGGGTTAGGATGCTCATCCATAGACCAGAAGCTATCGTCAACGCAAAAGTACTGTATACACTGTTATTTGATTTAAAAATTCAATGCATGAAAACGATGCATTTTTGCGAAAAAAAAGACACAATTTTAGAGATCAGAGCGGGCATAAGTCGAATCCTCTAAGTTACAAATTTTAAACCAAACAGACTAAATTGAATGAAGAAATCCAGCACAAAAAGAAACGGAAAAGGCCATTAATATGAGTTGTGCAACCCTCATTTAACTCCCCAAAACAATTAGTAGCATTGCCTCTTCAATGAATACGCAATATATTTTCAATTGAAATTATTCTTTACCCGATGGTCAATATATTTGAAAGAATGAATTATTTTAGTCATTTTATGATTATTATTACTTCGCCATTAGTAAACATATAGATACAGTAAACCCTGGCATTGGGGTTTTTGGACAAGCAAGATCCCCTTTCCTACTTTTATCAGGTTCACTCTATATATAAAAAAGTCCTAGCTACATTTTTTAAGTTTAGCATTAATCCGCAAATATAAAATGGCGGGCCCAAAATAGGTCTGTCGAAACTGTTTTTGAACATAACCACAATATCACTTTTCCTTCATGGCATCCCATTCTTAAAAGGGGATGCTTAAAGTTGAAAGTATACAATAGTTGTTCGTCTATAGTAAGTGCTCTTCATAAATTGTTTTGATAAACATAGTTATGTATTTATTTTAATTTTCTCTATCTTGTACTCCGTCCCTATGAACTATCCCTAGCTCTAAGAACAACAAGCAGTTTGCAAGAATACAAAGAAACAATATTTTATTGATTAAATTTATATTAAAATATAAAATAAAAAAATGTTGTTGTATGTTGAGTCAGGAAGAGGTTCTTTGGCAGGAGCAGAGGCCACATAATTGCACAGCTTCAATGAGCAGTAAATTCGTTAGGTGAAGGATGAGCAAAAAATTGAAGCAAAATTGATTAAAAATTTTTTGAGGGTTCTATTTTTTTAGTAAAATATAAAAAGGGGAGCAAAAAAAATATACGCGAATTTTACTGAGATTCTATTTAACTTGAGGTTTAGAACCCTTGTTTTTTTTATTTAAACTTTAAAATTATAAGAAACCAGTTCTGCTGCACTGTCTTTTTATGTAAAAATAAGCGTCTATACACAAAAAGACGAATGCAACAGAGAACAGGCTTATACAGAGAGTTCCAAAATTTTAAAAAATCACTTTTGCAAGTTCTTATTACATCACTCTTCTTATGACATCAATGAAAATTCTTGCGAAAACAGAAAAGATAGCTTGTGTTATGTTACTTCTGATGTTTTGCAGCAACCTGGAGAAGGTCCCATGGTTGACCTATAAATTTTGATTATAATTAGATTGCAGTTGAAAACGAATGTAAAGAATATTAAGCGTTGTTCAAGCAGTTTATCACCACTTCATTACCTAAACTGAATTCAAATACTGTCTTTTGATTTAATTTCTACGGCTAACACTCAAAATGCCACGATCACAATACCCACGACTCAAAATGCCAATAACTCAAAAAGCCCACGAGATAAGATAAGATATTAAAAAAAATCACTATCACAAGCCCTCAAAGGGCCGAATTTGGACTTCGGAGTCGACTAATAAAACAAACAAAGCAAAAAATACTAATAATAACGAATAATCAAATTATGAGTAAAAAAAAATATACAAGTTGGAAAAAAGGGAAGGGGACAAAAAAAGTCTAATAATACAGAAAAGAAAAAGAAATAAACATATATATCTACAAATTAAAAGGGACACTAAAAAAAAGTCCAAAAACTCACAAAAAAAGAATGGAGCATAAAACACAAGAAAAACACATATGAATTAAAAGGGAAACTAAACCAAAACAGCGGGGGGCAAGCAAATTAGTGTAACGACCTAAAGCACTTCACATGAAAAAAAAGGGGGGAGGAAAAACTAGTTGGCTATTTTATTTATTTTTTTTCTGTGATGAAGGGGACAAAGGTTTTTTCATATCTGGAAGTAATGCAGCGAATGGGGGACAAAACTAGGATAGGCTCAGAAATAGCTCGAGGCTGTCGTAATCTGGATGGTGAGTGACGTTTGGGGAAAATACTTGCCGTCCGAGGGTTCGTTAATGCATTTTTTGAAAAACGGAGGCACAACGACGACCTCCTTTGCTCAAGGGTTTCCAAACTAGCTTTTTTTAGGAGCAGAGAGTAAGGCACCTTGCCTTCTTTGAAAATTATTCGCAAGGCTCTTTTTTGGATTGACTCAATTTGACAATGGAAGTAACATCAGGGGGCTCTGGTAAGTTGAAATTAAGCTGGTCAAGACTCCTGCCACATAGCTTTTTAACCTCGGAATACCAGTTTTTTGGCTTATTAGTGAACAATTCTTCGATCTTATTTTTATAGTATGATCGTGCCAATTTACGAATTTCTCTTTTAATTGATTTTCTTAATATATTGGCTTGATCGAGTTTACAATTCCTAAACAGCTTCAATTTGGTTCTAATTAGTGTTTTTATTGTTTGATTAATAAAGGGTTTGTCACTTGAGCACCTTTTTTCTGGGAAACAAATTTGATATTTATCAATTAGCTTTTTATGAAACGTGGCTGTTTTCTCATCAAGGTTTTGTAAACTATAAATGTCGGACCAATCTTCAGAACTCAGCCACATACCAAAAGAAAGAAGACCAGAATTTTCAAGAGGGCGGT
This sequence comes from Artemia franciscana, assembly GCF_032884065.1. Classification (NCBI taxonomy): domain Eukaryota; kingdom Metazoa; phylum Arthropoda; class Branchiopoda; order Anostraca; family Artemiidae; genus Artemia; species Artemia franciscana. The sequence goes on from NC_088874.1 coordinate 31,553,413, forward strand.
AAGTGCTATAAGTCTTTGAGAAAGTATGCTTAAAAGTTGAGGGGGACAAAAGAATGGAAAGATGATAACTCCCACCTAATGGGGGCAAAGTTGAGGGAGGGCTGAAAAAATTATACATATTAGTTAAAATAACATCAAGAGAGGTATTTCCCCGAGTCGTCAGTGTTTTAACAATTTGCTTTACTTTAAGTGAAGCACAAAAGGAATCCATTTTCAGGTCGTTGGCATCGCCAACTAAAAAAAGGCCAGCATTGGGGTACTTAGAAATAACAAAATCAGCACTTGCCTGTAATTGCATGATAAAATTACGTTTTGACTCGATATTTTGATTTGGGGAGTAATAGAAAACAGCTATTGCATTAAATACTAAATGGACGAGGGAGTACTTTTGGTCTAACGCTTAGCCAGAGGATTTCATCATACTCGGATAAGTTAGGGACTTGAATAACCTTTGGGTAAAGGTGACTCTTAGTAAAAAACAGAGCTCCGCCACCTTTTTTCCCGAGTGGGTGGTCTGAAGGATGGAGTTTAATAAACTCTGAATAATTTGTCAGGTGTAGGGACCCTGGGTCATGGGATTGAACTTCAGTAACAGCTATAATATCTATCAAATGTGATTTTGAAACCACCTTGAGTTCAGTAAGCTTTTCAAAATTAAGACTTTCAGCATTAGTAACTAAAAGTTTAGGAAAAACAAACCGATTGGGGAATCGCGACAGGGAAACTCGATGGGTTTGAGAATTTCCTGGGGGGTAGGGTTTTAATTTAATTTTATTATACTTTGGAGAAGAGGAGTATGAGAAGGATTTGCTTTGGGGATTTGGATGTGGGGGGACGGGCAAGGATGTGGACGAAGCACGAGGATATATTATGTGACAATTATTGGACGCAAAAAGTCTCAGACCTGAGTCACGTTTACAGGGTACGCACGAGGGATAAAACGAATGAGCTGGGGTTTCGTAAGGTGCTGGGAAACGAGGGCTGGGTGAGAATAGTGATTCATGTCCGTCAAGAAATTGCTGGTTTGCAGCGGACTAGGGAGGGTATGGAAAGAAGCCTACTGTAGGACTTCTGTATACGGAGAGGAGGAGGAGATACCAAGGGGTAAGGCGGGGGAGTATGTAATCGGGAAGAGTTTATTAATTGTTGAGCTGAAAATGCAGGGGGATAAGAATGGATGTCGACAGGAACCTGACCAAGGGGAGAATGGGGTCGTGAGTGCTTTAACCGCTGGCCTAAAAAGGGTGGGACCTCCCTCCGAAATCCATCTCCGTTTTTTGTCAAATTCTTAGAACTAACATCGTACACATGCGAAGGTATAGCTTGTGGCTTAAAGAATAACCTACTTAACGACTTTGGTATAAAAACATGATACTTGTCACAACCGAAACAACAACCCGACATAAGAACAGAACAAATTGAAACATGGTCAAACGAGCACGAGCTTTTATTGCAAGAACCCGTCAGAAAATATTTGCAAATATGGAGCCGATTACATCTTTTTCCGTGGTTACATTTTGCACGTAAAAAATCCTTGCAAACTGATTTCGTTTTTTCTTTATTTTCAATTACACGCTGATCACCATTTTTTTTCAGCTAATTCTTCCGTTTCCTTCACTTTCATATGCCACAAGTTTCTCATAAACAATTTCAATATCTGCATCGGATTTCGTAGTAACCTTATTAGTCTTTAAAACAATGGTGTCATTATCCTCTTTCAAATTCAGCATACAACCGGAAGCCGTTAAGTTATTCCTGTATTCGGGAGCCTGATCCTCCACCATACTAATAGAAGATTCGTCAGTAGGATTACGTTCATGAATAATTGATTTTATTTCAACATTATTAACTTGACCGTTCCGGTCAATGTCATTGCTAATCACCTGGTTTGTCACTGGTTCAAACGCCCTTGACCTCTCAAATGAATTTACGAAGGGAAATATAGCATTTTCTGAATTTTTAAATTTCACTTGATTGACTTCATTATTCTTTGTTATATCACTGTTTGAGTTACAGATAGGGGTTCAGAAATTACGCCCGAAATGTAGCTTAATAACTCTTCTAGTCTGTCTTTTAATGGTTTAAGAATATCAAGATTTATCTGGCAAGCAAAATCTTTAACACAGGGATTTGGATACGTTAAATTTTCTCTGGTAACATGTGAGTAATATGTAAATTAAATATTGGTAAATGGCACTCGGGCCAAGCTGCAAGTGCGAAAAAAATGAACCTGTGAGCTGGAGATCAAAAATGAAATTTCATTAAGATCCGATCACCCGTTCGTAAGTTAAAAATACCTCATTTTTTCTTTTTTTTTCGATTTAACCGTCCCCCCACTTCCCCCTAGCTGGTCAAATCAAGGAAACGACAACTTCTAATTTAATCTTGTCGGGTTCCTGATAAGCCTGCCAAATTTAATTGTCCTAGCTTACCTGGAAGCGCTTAAAGTCGCAAAAACCGGGACAGACCGACAGAATTTTCGACCGCTATATGTCACTTGGTAGATACCAAGGGCCATAAAAAAAAACTGATTTTTTTATTTAGTAAATATCACGAGGAAAACAGAAATGCTGAGCTGAACCATGACCCAAAATAGATTGGGAATCACTGGGCCTCTACAGCTTATGCGAAGATACAGTTTTTTTTTCATTAGAAATGGAAAAAATAAACAATAAAATTTTTTAGCATAATAAATATTTAATATAATATAATAAATATTACCTCCTCCAGCCTAATCACTTCCAAAATAGAAGGGACGAGAGGCATACGACTAAGATTTTGCTGGAAAATGCATCCACCAAACGCCACGGCGAAGCCTATGGATCCCACGGCGAAAGCATATCCCCATGAATTGACTAAAAGAAAAAGAAAAGTATTTATTGTCAAGACAGTTTAGGTCACTAAAATATAATGACTAAGGCTGTAAATGGCAACCCTGCATATACAATGCTGACCAGGACTTCTGTGGAAAACGCAATAAGAATTAAATTTATGGTCCCATTTTCCTTCTCTCTCTCTCTCTCTCTCTCTCTCTCTCTCTCTCTCGTAAAAATGTAACAAAAGTGTACAAACATATTTTTGAAGCGTTTTTTTTTTGCTTTTTATTTTGTATTTCGATTGGATATGGTTGCCGGCGACTCTTACTCCTTGAACACTCTTTTGAAGAACTCACCGGAGACTTGTTCCAGGCAACTCCCGAAAAGCATAGAAAAATACAGTAAGGACCAGAAACACCAATAGATATCAAGACAAATAACCGATCTTGCCACCTATTTAGTTTTAAAGGCTTCATTAATTTTGCTTAAGAACTGTTTCTTCTTTCTCTTGTGTAGTACTTCTAGTCTATGAACTCTAGTCTGGATCGGGATGAAACTTGGTGGGAAAAATAAGCACCAGTCCTAGATACGTTATTGATATAACTGGAACAGATCCGCTCTCTTTGGAGGAGTTGGGGGGGGGGGGGCTGAAAAATTAGGTATTTTTAACTTACGAAGGAGAGATCGGATCATAATGAAATTACCTATTTAGAAACACCCCGTAACTCAAATTTGTCATTTAAAATCCCGACTGGATCCAGTGTCATTGGGGGGGGGGGGGGGGGGCGGAAATCTTGTAAAACGCTTAAAGCTGAGAGATCAGGATGAAACTTTGTGGGAAGAATAAGCACAAGTCCAAGATATGTGATGGAAATAACCGGATCAGATCCGCTCTCTTTGGTTCAGTTGGGGGGGGGGGGCAGTAATTAAAAAAAAATGAGGTGTTTGTAACTTACGAAAGGGTGATCAGATCTTACTGAAATTTTATCTTTAGAAGGATCTTGTGCTTTAGAACTCTTATTTTAAATACCGACAAGATCCGGTGACATTGGGGATCTGGAGGGGAAAACGGAAATCTTGGAAACCAGAAATCTTTGAAAACGCTTAGAGTGGAGAGATCGAGATGAAACTTGATGGGAAGAATAATTACAAGCTATAGATACGTGATTGACATAATTGGGACGGATCCGTTCTCTTTAGGGGGGCTGTGGGTTGTTAATTTGGAAAACTGAGGTATTTTAACTTAAGAACGGGAGACCAGATCTTAATGAAATCTGATATTTAGAAGAAACTTATGTCTCAGAGCTCTTATTTCAAATCCCGACCAGATCTGTTGACATTGGAGGGAGAAACTGGAATTCTTGGAAAAGGCTTATAAATGTCGTAGATACGTGATTGACGGAACCGGACTGGAACCACTCTTTTCGGTTGAGTTAGGGGTTGGGGTTCACTGCTTTGGCGAGTTTAGTGCTTCTGGGCGTGCTAGGACGATGCAAATTGGTAGGCGTGTCAGGGAGCTGCACAAATTGACTTGATAAAGTCGTTTTCCCCGATTCGACAATCTTGGGGGTAAAGAGAGAAGAAACATTGAAAAATTAGAGTATTTTTAACTTGCGAGTGGGTGATCAGATCTTAGTGAATTTTGATATTTAGAAGGACCTCGTGACTGAGAGCTCTTATTTTAATTCCCGACTGGCATAAAGCCTCTTATTTTCCTTCTAAAGCAATCTATTGGTTCTTATAATTTTGCCAGAGTCCATACCATATGAGCTCTTGGCTCTTCCAACCCTTGAGACCTTGAAACCCTTAGCTTGTGTAGCAGCAGTAGTAGCATTAGCATGCGAAAAGCACCTTTGTTGTTTTTTTTTCAACATCCCCTTCACCAAACATACCAGGAATTTTAACCATACGAAAAAAGCAGTTCTGGAGCATTGCTGATATGAAAAACCAATGTGGGATAGTGCGTTTCGGTTTATTTCGACGCGGCTTCGATATCGTCCAAAATTTTCGAATCAATATTTTTAGGTTTATAGTAGCACTAGTAGTTATAGCAGTAGAAGTAGGAGTAGAGTTAATAGTAGCAGTCTTAGCTTTAATAGCATTAATAATAATAGCAGTAGTAGTAGTGGTTGTAGGAGTAGAAGCAGCAGCATTGTGATGCAAAAATTGTCTTTTGGTTTAATTCAACATCTCCCAGAACACGCCTTGTTTAATTTACACACACAACTGTTCCTAAGATATTGCTGATATGACGTTTGGACAACCCGCATACTGATGGAAGGTTGGCATCCATAAAACAATTTTTTTTGGAAAATTCCACCTTTCTACCCGTATGTACAGCTGCAATAGAAGCCACAATTATAACTCAACTTAATGTAATTAGCCATTGCAATGACAAAGTCCATATCTCCTCTTGATAACCTGTATATTCGTATAGACCTTGGAATTTTTATCTTGATGTTCATACCTTTACAAGTAGTTTTTTGTGGCACTTGGTATTTATCAAGTGACATATAGCGATCGTAATTTCTGTCTGTCTGTCGATCCCGGTTTTGCTAGTTCGGGCACTTTCAGATAAGCTAGGATGATGGAAGTTGACAGGCGTATTAGGGACAAGACCAGATTATATCAAAAATAGTCACTTCCCCTATTCAACCATTTGGGGGGGGGGCGAGCGAATGAGATAGTTAAGAAGAATTTTATTTGCCGAGAAAACAGATGATTGTTGTTCTTAAGTGTGGTTTGCTGGTGTAGCGGTATGATTATTGCTTAAGGTGCATGAGCTTTCATGTTCGAATCCCAGATACAAGCCTGAGAAAATTTGCCTTGTTTTTCAAAAAAGGAGGAAAACCCTCTAAAAGTCATAGAACCTTTATGAAAATCATACCATCAGATTCTGTGTATTATAGAATCCTACTGTTAAGATTTTCAAGCGCCTATTTGAAGAAACTTGACATTTATATTTTTTGCCAGAAGAAAGATGAGTGTTTATTTGTTTGTTTTCCCCAGGGGGTGATCGTATTGACCCAGTGGTCCTAGAATATCGTAAAAGAGCTAATTTGGACGGAAATTAAGTTTGTGCCCGATTTAAGTCACCAAAAAAATTACAGGGTAACCAGACCCACTCCCATGCCCCTTTTTCTAAAAATCGTCCGATCAAAATTTAAACTGAGCTGTTTTGTTCGGCATAGTCGAAAGGCCAAATAAATATACTTTTGGAGATATTAACCCCCCCCCCATAGCCCCGGGGGAAAAGTCTTTAAGTTACAAAAGTGCCTATTGTTTAGGTATAGTATTTGTTATTAGGAATTATGCTCCAATATTAAACTTAACACCCCCCCCCCAACAAGGATACTTTTTCATGGAGAAGAAAGTTTTCAGGGGGAAATTTTACACCAGGGGAATTTGGAGGAATTCCTATAGGAAATGGTTCTTATGTCTTGCTTTCTCATTGCCTACTTAATTTTACACATAGAGATGTTAAGGGTAATTGTCCAGGGTAAAATTTCACCACGATTGAATTATTTGCAGAATATATCCTTGGGGAGGAAGGATTTTTCAGCGGAGGAGTAGCCAGATTTCTATCAGAAATTAAATTTAAAAAATATATTTTTCAACTGAAAATAAGGAGCAACATTAAAACTTAAAACGAACAGAAATTACTCCGTATATGAATGAAGCTGTTCCGTCCTCAACGAACCGCTCTCTACGGTAAAGTTTGACTCTTTCTCTCAACTTTTTAAAACAGTAAAAAACCTGATGATGAAACTTATATATTTAAAATCAGCATTTAAATGCGATTCTTTTGATGTAACTATTGGTTTCAAAATACCGTTTTTTACAGTTTCGGTTACTATTGAGGCGGATCACTCCTTACTACAGTTCGTTACCACGAACTGTTTGAAAAAGATACAAGTTTAATTTAGAAACATGTTGCATACAATATACTATGAATTTCATTGATAGCGTTTTATGTAGTTTTGTATAAACTAGAGAGCCATATGGACAATTACGAGATGGGGGGGGGGGAGAGAAGATTTACTTTTATAATAGAACAAATATGATGTTTTGGAAAAAGAGTAATAGGGAATCGAATGGCGTCATTTCTTTCTTCTGTTTCCTTCAAAAGAACCCCTTTCCTTCACTATTATCGTGCTTTTAATTAGAAAATCTGAGATGGCACTAAATTCTATTTTAATCCCTTCTCGACCACTTTATAATAAATTCATTCTAGCTAATGAATTTATTCTTTCTAACTAACGAATAATGAATTCATTCTCCGAAGTATTCTACATAAAGACGAACATATGGTAAAGAATTAATTCCAGGGATTCAGACAGACAGCAGAGTCATTCAAATAAGACATAATCTATATATATGTTTTTCCCTCTTCTTTCTGTTGGCGAACTGGCCTCCAAAGATGTTTTCATCACGAGGTTCTATTTCAAGAAGTTGAATGAGGGTATACAGACTTCATACAGTCCTTTCAACCCTTTGGCTTCCAAATAGCGCAAACAATCCTTCTTTGTAATCCTCTCTTCCCTTCTTTTCGGTTTGTGGGAAGTGCGAGTATGTGAGCTGCCTGTCCCCACCAGTTTCTCCCCACTGGTAGCGAAACCTATACATTTAAACCTATACAGTTTCAGTCCCCACCTATACATTGGGCTTTGTGATTGCTTAACTCAATATTTTTCTTCATTTAAATAAACAGACCCAGCTCGGATTCGAAAATATACTCGCGTAAGTACATCCTTAGGAAGTAACCAAAATTCAGATCAGGAATTAGACTGGGGAAAATGACCAAGGCATTCGCACTACCACAACCAAGACACTACCACAAATCAGCATCAATAACTAAATGAAACCCAAAAACGAACAGAAATCGCAATAAATTTTCGAGTCAAACTCAAAACGAGCATAATTTGAACATACTGAAAAAAATGAACGTGCATAGTAAGTTTATTATATATATATGCTGAAATTTATTCCATAAAATATTAGTAAGATTGATTTATTATAGTTATAAAAGTAGAAACACTTCTTTTATGTTCTGGTCCTGAGAGAGCATAGGGGTTTTGAACCCTGCACGCTTTAATTTCTGCTTTTTTGAGTTTGACTCGAATATTTATTGCAATTTCTGTTCGTTTTGGGTTTCATTTAGATATCGATATGAAACTTTCAGGGATGAATCTATAGACTGAAGTATGTCCTGGGAAAATATTTTGAAGCAACTACCTCCACTCCTTCTCCCTCTAGAGGGCCCTGACCTTTGATGACCTTCAAAAATATGTGTGTTATAAAAGTGAGCCTTGCAAAATAGATCTTCTGCTTAATTGAAGTACAACAAAATTGTTTTCAGCTTCATAACTTTGCTCAATTCCATTTTAAAAGGTTTTAAAGATATGCACACATTTCCTAAATAAAAAAAACAACAACATTGATATTGCTCAAAATTCTACTCAAATAACAGAAATTGCATTTTCAGAACTCAAGGCAAAGAAAAAGCAACTAGTAACTGAAAATTAAGATAAAATGTTGTTTTTTCAAAATTTCAATAGGTAATCGACTTGTCATGTAGGCAAATTTCAGGGCCATCTAGACGGAGAAGTGGAGGTGGGTACTTTAAAATACCTTCCCATGACATACTTTAGCCTGTAGACCCATCCCTGAAAGTTTCATTTTCCTAACCTAAACCCTTTCCGAGATAGCAAGAAGTCAATTAACTAGAATTTTACCGAAATTTCAAGTAGGCCATATTTGGACACAAGATGAAACAACAATAGATGAAAGGTAGGATTCCTTGACAATTTCTTGAGTACTCAATAGACTAATGCGCAAAATTAATTTTGATAAATTTTTGTATGTTAACAGTCCTCTCTTTGCTAATACCATGTTTTATTATTAGATATAACCATGTCAAAAATTTTCAGCTGTAGCTTAACAAAAATATGATTATAACCATTGGTTCTAAATCAGGAGGTTGAAATTCCATAGAAAAAATTAAAGGTTTGTGTGCAACAAAACATTTCTGTAATTGAAGTATAGGTTTCAATAAAATGTCCATGTAAATAAAAATTAACATAAAAATCAAAAGTCTCAATGGCACCCAGGCTAATCTAATGGTTAGGTTTGACTAAAAATTAATTAGGTTTGACATTATGCTACTGAATGTAATACCTATCATACCCCCAGATGATTGCTTCTTCCTTGGATTATCAGAATCTTCTTGATATTTGATTATTCTAGCTATATATCCTCAGGTAGTATAATTGACGGATATCAAAGAGAACTTATATATTCTACTCTAACTAAAACGAATCAAAGAGGGCCAGTTCCTCCATTTTGTACTTTTTCGCGATGGATTGAAATGTCTAGCGTAAATACATCCTTAAGAAGCAACCAATATTCAGATCAGGAATTAGGCCAGGGAATATGACCAAGGCCTTCGAACTACCAAAACCAAGACACTACCACAAATCAGCATCAATAACTAAATGAAACCCAAAACGAACAGAAATTGCAATAAATATTCAAGTCAAACTCAAAGCGAGCATAATTTTAATTTATTGAAAAAAAAAAAACACAAATAAACGCACATTGTCAGGTATATACATATACCTATGCTGAAATTTAATATACATATGCTGAAATTTAGACCATAAAATATTAATAATATTGATTTATTAAAGTTATCAAAAGGAAAACATTTTTTTTTCTGTAAAGTACAAAATATGTTCAGGCCTTGAGAAGGCATAAGGGTTTTGAACCCTACACGCTTTGATTTCTGCTCATTTGACTCGAATATTTATTGCAATTTCTGTTTGTTTTGGGTTTCATTTAGTTATCGATTCAGATTTGTTGGAGTTTTACACTTGGTGGATAATTCGATTCTGTTTTTGCTCATTTTTGGTCGAATTGTTACCACGAGCTGTTAGTCTTTTTCAGGGAAAAAGAAAATAATAGTCTAAATCTTTTTGGATTTTCTGTAAGAATTGTGTTGCGAGAGCAACACTTTCGTTTTGTCCCGTTTTTTCTTTCCTATGGAAACTGGTATGGGTCTAACCTGTGCGGTTTTTACGGAAAGTATGGACCTCAGGCCGGATTGATGAATATGACATTACATTTTGGAATGCTCCGCAGAACTCTGGCCTGGGGCCAAAAAAGATGGTTTTTGCTTGTCCACGAGCCAGAGCCTATGGTGTGCGAAGTGAAGTGGAGTTATATAGCCTATGTCAGAGAGGAGTATCTGAAGTTGTAGAGCCAAGCTTTTGTTTCATCAAGCCATGTTTCTGCTATCGAATGGGAAGCTCCGTTCTAGCAGGCAGGCACCACTTTCAAATTGAAGATGGACTAAAATCTACAAGTGTTAAATATATGCGGCAGTTACCCGGTCCCACAGCCAATATATCTTCGTTGAGCGATAAATAGAAAAATCTACAGAAGCAAAAAAGTGGCATTTTCCCACGGGTCTGAAAGTGCTACCATCTATTGTTTCTACCCATTTCTGTTTGTGATTAAATAAAAAAAAACAAGTTTTTTTTACTGAAAGTAAGGAGCGACATTAAAACTTAAAACGCACAGAAATTACTTCGTATATGAAAGAGGCTGCTTCCTCATCAGCGCCCCGTTCTTTACGCTAAAGTTTGACTCTTCCTCTCAATTCTTCTTTTTAAAACAGTAAAAAACTTTAGCGTAAAGAGCGGGGCGTTGATGAGGAAGCAGCCTCTTTCATATACGAAGTAATTTCTGTGCGTTTTAAGTTTTAATGTCGCTCCTTACTTTCAGTAAAAAAACTTGTTTTTTAATTTAATTTCTGAACGTTTTTGAATCAATACATGTTTTGATTTTGGCTCTCCACAGAGGAATAATCAAAACGAAATTTGCATATTATTTTTTTTTGGCTAAATGGCTTTCTCATAATTTTGATCGAATGATTTTGAGAAAAAAGAGCGGGGGACGAAGCCTAGTTACCCTCCGATTTTTTGGTTAATTAAAAAGGCAACTAGAACTTTTAATTTTTAACGAATCTTTTTATTGGTAAAAGATTTACGTAACTTATAAATTAGCTTACGTAAAGAACTTTTGTATTCTCATGTTTTTATTACATATATGAGGGGATTCGCCCCTTCGTCAGTACCTCGCTCTTTACACTAAAGCTTAAATTTTATCCCATTTTATTAAGAATGACCCCTGAATCACAAAAGCCGTAGAATAAATAGTTGAAATTACTAAAAATACTTTAGCGTAAAGAGCGAGGTATTAGAAGGAGATGAGCCCCTCATACGGGTAACAATTTCTGTTTGTTTTAAGTTTTATTGCTGTTCCTTACTTCCAGCTTAAAAAGCTTTTTCACATTTATTTTTTTTTTAAATAATGCTAGTAAATCCTGCTCTCCCTTCATAGAAATTTTCTTCTCCCATGAAAAATTCCCCCAGCATATCCCCCTCTTCTCAACCCCTCCCCCAACCAAAAAAATCCTCCTGAAAACGCCTGTATACTTTCCAATAACCATTACTATATGTAAGCACAGGTCAAAGTTTGTAACTTGTTGCCCCTCCCACGGGGACTGTGGGGGAGTAAGTCGTCCCCAAAGACATAGTTATAAGGTTTTTCGACTACGCTGAATAAAATGGCTATCTCAGAATTTTGATCCGTTGACTTTGGGAGAATAATTAGCGTGGGAGGGGGCCTAGGTGCCCTCCAATTTTTTTGGTCACTTAAAAAGGGCACTAGAACTTTTCATTTCCGTTAGAATGAGCCCTCTTGCAACATTCTAGGACAACTGGGTCGATACGATCACCCCTGGGAAAAAAAAACAAACAAAAAAACAAATAAACACGCATCCGTGATCTGCCTTCTGGCAAAAAATGCAAAATTCCACATTTTTGTAGATAGGAGCTCGAAACTTCTACAGTAGGGTTCTCTGATACGCTGAATCTGATGGTGTGATTTTCGTTAAGATTCTATGACTTTTAGGGGGTGTTTCCCCCTATTTTCCAAAATAACACAAATTTTCTCAGGCTCGTAACATTTGATGGGTAAGACTAAACTTGATGAAACTTATATATTTAAAACCAGCATTAAAATGCGATTCTTATGATGTAGCTATTGGTATCAAAAATCCATTTTTTAGAGTGTTGGTTACTATTGAGCCGGGTCGCTCCTTACTACAGTTCGTTACCACGAACTGTTTGATTTCAGCAGAGCTTATCATTCGGTTTTTCGGACTTGGGATTGCGGTAGAGAAATGGTAAGACATAAAGAGACAAATACGATAAAATTGCAAATATTAGATAGTGAGACAAATAAAAAAAATTTCGACGGCAATCGATAGCTCTTGATGAGCTGATCAAAGTATATGACATCCATTTTTAGGTAGAAAAATTCCTTCATAAGGTATACCAGTCAAAAGTTTCAAGAGGTTGACAACTTAAGTAGTAAAGTACACACTGAAACGAAATCTAGGCCGATGCAAATTGTGACACATATAGAGGACTTGTAAGCAAAAGTCGGCTGTTAGGTAGTAATCACCTTCAGCAATGAGGGGTTAGCAACTTTTGCTAGTTGGTGTATCTACTATTTGTTTCCAGTGTATTTGATGGTAAAACCAATTTGGTTCCAATGGTAAGACATGTAGGGAATTTGTAAGTAATAATCTGCTTTTAGGCTACAGTCAAATTCAGCAATAAGGGGTTTACAACTTTTGCTACTTGGTGTACCCAATTATTTGTTTCCGGTGAACTTGATGCCTATCACATGAATGGGACTTATAAGTAAGAATCGGCTCACTTTGGGCGAGAAACGGCTGTTAGCTCATAATCATCTTCAGCAATGAGGGGTTTGCCACTTTTGCAAGTTGGTGTACTTATTATTTTTTTCTGGTGTATTTGATGGTTAAACCAATTTGGTTCCAGTGGTAAGACATGTAGGAAACTTGTAGACATGTAGGAATCGGCCGTTGGGCTACAATCATCTTCAACGATGAGGGGTTTGCAGCTTTTGCTAGTTGGTGTGCCCATTTATTTGTTTCCGGTGAACTTGATGTCTATCACGGGAGACGGACTTGTAAGTAAGAATCTGTCCACTTTGGGCTAGAAATTTGTGCAAATTGTATTCGATTTATTTACATCTGACATAATTAAGTGTTTATGCAAAGGTACAAACAATAACACAAAACAATGAGGTAGTTTCGTAATAATTAGCGTCACCTATGGTATTTTAATCCTGAAAAGTTACGGGTAGCTTTATAATACCAACTAGATTATATAAGATATTATTCCAAGTTTTCATCCGTCACGATGTCTACGATTGAAAAGGATAAAGTTCAACAGACTGCAAAGTCAACTTAGTACCTCCTTTTGATATTATTTTGTAATTGTTTTTTCAACGCTTCAACGCTTTGGTCATGTGATAACTGATTGCATTCTTGTTTGAACATACCGTTTCAAAAAATTCGATAGGCTGACAACCTCATCATTTAACCAATAGTGAAGAAACAAGCACAAACAGGAATATAAAACAATGAGATAGTTTCGTAATAATAAATAGAATGTCATCTAAGGTATTTTATTCCTCAAAAAGTCAAAAATAGCTTTATAATACCAACAAGATTATATAAGATATTGTTCCGATTTTTCATCTGTCACAATGTCTACGATTCAAAAGGATAAAGTTCAACTGGCTGCAAAGTCAATTTAGTCCCTTCTTTCAATACTGTTTTGTTGTTGTTTTTTCAACGCTGAGGAATAGCCTTTGATCATGTGATTACTGATTGATAGCAAAGAAACAAAACCAAAGTGTTGCTCTTGCAACACTTTAGTCAGCAAAGCTGGACAACAGTTGCCACAACACTTCATGTTGCCCAGGCAATGTAGATCTAGTTCATATCTTTGTCTGCTATTTGTATGCTCGAGAAACCTTTTCAACATTTTATAACATCATGAACCCTTTTAAAAATCTGGACACAAATAGTAGTGTTTAATTTAGTTTTATACCTCTTCTAGTTGACTCAAAAAATACAAAACTTAATACCATCTTCAAAAAATTATTTCCATGATCTTTGACATCTTGAATACCCTTGCAGTCTCTTGATTTGTTTAAACTTTAAAAGCAGAAGTAATAATAGAAGTAGCCTCAAAAGTTTGAATATAATACTGTCAGTCATTTTTAGGATATTTTATTGGCAATTTTATTTTATTTTATTAGCTAATATATTTTATTGGTAACCAGATACAGAGTGGGCTTTGATTTAATTTTAAGGCAACATTTAATTTTTAAGCATTATGGTCAAACTGCATAGCTATGGGGGGGGGGGGGCTGACCTACACACTATTCTTAGAGATATACAAGACCGTTCAGTTATGCAGAACAAAATTAGTTCATTTATGCAGAAATTTGGATCGGAGGTGTTTGGAAAATTATGAGCAAAATAGGAGGACTGATTACCTGCCAGTCACTTTTGAACCTTTAAAAGGGTACAAGAACTTTGAATTTCCAATCCAATTAGGTCCTTTAAAATATCAATGATATTACTAGCTATGACAGAGAAGCACTGCCTATGATATTGCTTATATGCCCTTTTAACACTTGCATGCGTAGTCTTTTCCTTTAATTGTAACTTCCTCAAAATGTTCCAACTTAATACCCTTATGTTATTAGTTAAAGGTAACTGTAGAAGTGGCATTAAAAGTATACCTGCTGTTTCTTCTGGCTAGTTCACAATCTATCAAAACTTACCCTGAAAGGTAACTTAATAATAATGTAAGTAGTTATTGTGATATTGCTTGGTCACCGTTTTGTCTTTTGGTTTAATTCAACATCTTCCACAACATGCCTTGTAATTTTAAATTTACACACAAAACTGTTCCTAAGATATTACTGATATCATATTGCCCTTTGGACAACCTACATACAGATGGCAGGTTGTCACGAAATTTCACCTTTCTACTCTAAGGTATAATAGTAATAAGTCACAGTTACTATTCAACTTAATAAAATTAGCCATTGCAATGACAATGTCAACATGCCTTTTTTATAACCAGACTATCCATATACATCTTGGAATTTTCATTTTAATTCTCTTTCCTTTACAAGTAGTAGTTTGTATCAATAGTTATAATAGCAATAGAACTAGTCAATATTGCAGAGGTAGTAGAACTAGCAGTAGTGTGTGCATCTTGCCTTAATGTCAAATGATCTTTCCCTTTCAGCATTTTCTGAGAATTTTAACTTAATACACAAATAAATTCTTAAAATAGTTTTTTCTTCAATCTAAATGCACATAGTGTCTTTTGATAGCTCAAATTTACCATAAATATTCCCTCAATATTACCATTATCACAGTAGTTTCAATGGTAGTACAAGTAGTTGCAGCATTAGTGTTGTATTAGTAGTAGTAGCTGTATAAGCAGCAGTATTAGATTGATAGCATTAGCAGCATTTGCATATTGCCTTTTTGTCAGTTGGACATTGCTTCCATGATACCCTGCAAGTTCCACCTTGACATAGTAAGTCATGACATGGCAAGGCATTAGCTTCACATGGTAAGGCAGTATTACTTGAAGTTGCACTGGTATTAACGTTAGAAGTCACATACATATATTACCTTTTTGTCAATTAATCTTCCCCTTTAAGCATTTTCTGAAAGATTCAATTTAACACCCAAATCCATTCTTGAGATAAATGCTTTTGACAATTGGTAGCAGTAGTAGAAACAGTAGTAGAGGAGCACTGTATTATTATTAGTAGTAACAGTAGTAGCAGCAGTATTAATAGCAGTAGTAGCAGGTATATTTTGTCTTTTGGTCAACCGAACATCCCACTCATGATACCCCTGAAGTTCTCTTAATATGATAAGCTGTTCCTAATGAGAACAGCTTATAAGCTGTTCCTAATAAGCTTTATCACCCTTATTTTACCCGAAATTCGGAGGATTTGACTCACGAGAGATGAAATACAACGAGAGCAGGATTTGTTCTAAGGAACATAGGTGTCAGCGTCTGGAATGACCTTCCAGAATTGGTCAGAGCGGCAGTAAGTCTGGCATCATTCAAGAGAATGGTTAAATTCCATTTTTTAAAAAGGAGAGAAGTGTGATAAGAGGAAAGAGTATTTATTTATTTAGTATTTAATATTAATTATTTAGTTTTTTTACCCCCCCCCAAGGATTTTTTTTTCTTCAAAATCATTTGAGGAAATGATTTAGCAGATCATGGTGGTTAGAATTGCGGCCAGTCAGGACTCTTCTGTCTTAAGAGTGGCCGTTAATGGTAAATTCTTTGTTTAATTTATACGTTTTTGATGAAATAAAAAATAAATGTCTAAAATGTCTAAATGTTCCAAAAACATTGCTAATACGCCTGTATCAGCAATCTGTATGCACATAGTATGTTTCCATTTAATTCAACTTTCCCCTCAACATTTTCTCCAATATTCTCACCCTTATTAATACTCACTACAGATGTAGTGGTTTGAATAATATTAGTAGTAGCAGTAAAAGCAGCAGTAGTTGCATGAAGATATATAGCCTTTTTAGTCAATTGATCATCTCCCTGATCATTTCCTGAAAGTTCAAAATCAATATACTCAGCCATTCCTGAGTTACACCCTTTTGACAACTAATATACAAATAAAATGTTTTGATTTAGTTCAACACTCCCCTCAACATTCCCTGAAAGACTCATCTCAATACCTGAACTTTTACTGAACTAATGATTACTCAACCTTTCAACAATGCTGAAAAAAGTCTTGTCTTAAAACTTGGTTTGGATGGGTTTTTTTTTAGAGATTGATAGGTGTAAAAGGGGGGAGGGGGGTTGCTCTCATTTACTTTGACTCTTAAAAAGGGCGCTACAGCTTCTGATTTCAAATCAAATGAGTGGCATCCAAAATATAAGCAAGAATCCACTTCATAAAAACCTTATATGCCTCAATGCATAACACGCAGCCCTTGCCCCACAGCTCTGGGGGCTGTGTCAAACCTGGAGCCATTGTTATTTGTTCTTGGAACTAATTTAAAACAGAATAACCATTGCACATTTTCAATCAAACACACTTGGTAAAAAGGGGAGTAGTAGGGTGGATGGGGCTACTTGACCTCCATTACTTTTGCCTCTTAAAAGGTGACTAGAACTTCCAGTTTCAACCAAATGAAGTACCTTTAAAGTTTATACAATTATTCCTTCCATAAAAGTCTTTGATACCCTAGGGGAATAACTTACAACCCTTGCCCCCAGACTCTGGTGGTTTGTATCAACCCCCAGAGTCTTGTTGTATGATTTTTGAACTGTTTTAAAAAAAGGTCTGTTTCAAATTTCTATTGTGTGCATCTTGGGAAAACATGTGAATTGGGGGGGGGGAGGGCTGCACTCTAATCACTTTAACTGAAAAGGGGAATAGAACTTCTGATTACCAATCCAAAGAGCCCCCTCCAAAGCATATACAACCAGACTTTCTAGAAAAATATTATATGCCCCAAGGGTATAACTTAGAACCCTTTCCCTGAGACCAGTGGGGGAGCAGATGATTGACTTCCTCAGAGATATAATTTCCAGACCCTTCAACTACAATGAAAAAAATAATATATCCAAATTTTGTTTGGTGATGTTTAGGGAAATCATGGACTTGGAGAGGAGGGGGGGGGGGCTGGTTGCTCTCAAAACAATTTGACTCTTCAACTTCCAAATTTAAAATCAAATAAGCCCCATCTGAAATTTATACCATAAATTCCATTCCATAGAAACCTTACATGCACCCAAGGCACAACTTACAACCCTATCCTCAGGGAGATTGGGGTTGTTTCAGCCCTTGAGGAATTATTATTAACATCTCTATATCACAATTTCCATCAAATGTATTTGGTGAAGAGGGATTATCAGAGGAAGGGGACTAGCTGCCCTCAATCACTTTGACTTGTAAGAGGGATCTACAACTTCAATTTTCAACCAAATCAGCCTCCTCTAAAGTTAAACAACCATCCTTTCCAAAAAAACCTTAAATATCCTGGGGCATAACATGCAATCCTCTCCTAAGCTTTGGTTGCTTGTACCAACCCCAAAAACCTTGTTATATGATCTTTGGACTATTTTGAATAAAATGACTGTCAAAACTTCTATTGGATGACATTTGGGAAAACATGTTGTGTGTGTGGGGGGGGGGGGGAGGGGGGAGGGTATCTGCCCTATGATCACTTTGACTCTTAAAAAGGGTACTAGAAATTCTGATAACAAAAGAAATTCTGAATGCAAAATGTACCATAGCCTAACTAAAATACCAACTAAATATTTATTAAAATATAACTACAAAATTTATCAAGTGCTGGATAACAGATAAGTACTATCTTTCCATGGATGGGCATTCCAGCATTATGATATGGCAAGGAATAAGACCGGCGAATCTACAGGATGTTCACCCAACCTTATTCGCCGGCCAGTGCGATTTAAGGTAATTTAAGGTAAAGACTGCAGGTTTGAAATGATAAATACCAAAGATTATTATAAATCTAAATGGAACAGTTTGACAACTGTAAGTAAATTTAGATTTTATTTTTATCAACAGTATTCTGTAGATTTAAATTTATCTAATGCTTTAGTGCATACAGAATGCAAAAAAGTAATACATCATTGTAAATCCCTCATTGATACAAATAAATGCATTAACCAATTTTTGTATGAAAAAAGCAGTCAGACTCTGGCCTTAAAAATTTTTTTTTTACTTTTTCTTCCTGTACCTAACATGGCCAAATTCAGATATCTGCTGAAATATTTGTGATTTCTCCCCTTTTTTTACTGTCTATGTTGTATTTGGTTTGATTTTCTTTATTGCTTATCTTTTCTTTTTTGTTCTGTTTACCAATGATTTAGGTTTTGAACCATTGATTTAAACTAATCTCAAGCAAAGTATACATAATAGTGTTTGTAATTTTTTTATGATTATGGTCAAGCCATAATAAAGTCAAACTTTAGGTAAAAATTAAATTATCCAGGAGTGCAGTGCAACTGGGTTGTCCCATCATTATTTTATTCAATTGAGCTCCTTTAAACTTCCAAGTGTATTTTTATGAATGGTCAAACAGGGAAATGATTTAGGGCACAGTAGTTTCCGTACCTGTGTGAGTAAAAAAAGAGTTGAATCATTTTCCAAGCCTGAAACTACCACAAATCACTTATGACTTATACACAGGAATACTTTTTGTCCCCTGAGGCAATCTTGGCTACACATAATTCTCTTCCATCCTAAACAATTCAAAGCCTCCTACTATGCACCCTCCTAGGAAGGTCCCATTTTGCTTAAATCTTTCTTGACAACACTGTGGCCTGGACAGACCTCATCAGCTTGAAAGTCAGCACAGAGAAAACAAAATTCATGGCTATTTACCACAACACAGGACCATTCTCACTAACTCTCAACCAAGTTCAGCTAGAAAAAGTCAACCATTTCATATACCTAGGCTCCCAGATTTGTACTGACGGATCTTCCCACGCTGACATCCAAGAAAGAATACAGAAAACACAGACAGTCTTTACCTCCCTTCAGAACCTTTTGTGAAATTGCTGCAAAGTCAGTGCACAAACAAAAGTTTGAATCTAAATGGCACTAGTCAGCACAATTCTCCTTTACAGATGCAAAACATGGTTGGTAAAACTACAGCATGAGAATACACTGAAGGTGTTTGAGCATGCTTGTCTGTAAAGAATTCTCAGAGTACAGCTATGGGACCATATCTCCAATGCCAACATATGTCAAATATGCAATATTCAGAGAGATGTTGTGCTCACTATTTAAGAATGCCATTTGAAATTGTTGTGCCATGTATTACAGAAACCACCAGAGTACCTGCCTTGCCAAATACTTCTAGTTGAGCCTATTAGCTACTGGAAGAGACACCAGGGAGGACAGAGGAAGAACTGGTGGAACCTGGTCAAGTCAGACCTTGAACCAATTGGGGGTCACAGATGGTCACAAAATTTGGTCACAGATGGGCAACACAGTGGCTCGCTTTTACAGAGCAGCTGGCAAAAGATCAAACAACATGGTCCAAGAAGCTCTCCAAGATCATCAATGCCAGGCAAGGTGGAAATGCCTGATTCACACCACAAGTACAAATAAGTAGCCTACTCCCACCCCAACCATGGACAACCTGCTTTCCATTTACCAAACATATTTCCCATGAATATTTCTTTTTTAACATCCTTCCACTGCAACCATGGATGACCTGTTTTCTGCTTAGCCCTAGATCATTGATTCTCAAACTTATTTGACCAAATGCCTCTTTTCCACAAAAAATATTACTCAGTGCCACCTGGATTTTTATTTATTTTAATAACAATTAATAAGAAATATAAATATTATTATATCTATGAAAAGAGGAATTAACAAATAAAACACTAATTTTTATAAAGATCACAATTTTACAATATAAATCATCAAATATTTTGGGGAAAAATCTTTCCATCAAATATAGGTTAGTTTGTGAAGTTAATAAGAGTTAAAATAAATCAAGTGAAGAAAAGACAACACCCAAACCATGTTAACATATTTATAAATCTTGATTTAAATTTATTTTATTAGTAAATGCATTATAAGTGTTACCATTTTCCTAACTATTTTCTTTTATACTTTCACTGCCCCCTAAAACTAATCATTGTATCCTAAATGCACCAGTGCCCATTACAGCCCTTCTGGTTTCCTTTTTTTATCACCCATTTTTGACACAATTGTACTAGATTTTCTCAGAGCCACAATTATTTATAATAAGGTTAGTTTAGGTCAAAAAGTGCTTAAATTGGAATTTGTGGTAGAAGCAATTATTATATTTGTGAAAAAAGGCATTGAAAGGTATGTTTACTTTATTGGTAAGTCAATTATATGAACTGCAAAAAATTTACCAAAGCCAGAACTTCCTTATTAAAATGAATTACAAGATAGGCTATCCTTTTTTCAAAGTGGGTGGTCATCTGGGCATAGCTTTATCATAACTAATTTCTGAAACAACGCTGACTAATCATGATACAAAAAAAAAATTGTAAAGAAGAATCAGAGGATAAAAACAGACAGTGAAAAAAACAACAACAAACAAAGAAGATTATGCAAATATTTAGGTCAAAATCTGTCAAGTAAGCAAATTTGAAAAAAAAAAAATCATAAATAAGAAGAGGATTAACATGAAAGCTAAGCAATATATTCCTGTTCTTTACCCTGAATTGGTTAGCCTAATTATGATAGAAAGATCTATTTTGCAAAATTTCACATTCCCCCTCTGGAATAGCCTATCCGAGTCTACCATCCAAGCTGAGACACCCCACTCCTTCAAGGCTGGAGTCGACAGGGACTGGGAGAGGGCCGAGTGGAGGCTGGACTGGGAAGCTAAGCCAACATAATTACATCACTCACCACCAGCGAGAACTACAGGAGGATCTACCACCTTATCTCGCTGGCAAATGCGATTTAAGGTAATTTAAGGTAATATAACAAATATTTTTGCAAGGTTACAGATTAGGACATGTAAGCCTACTCCAATACATCCACCCAGTAGCCTACAAAGCTTAGGCTACTTTAAGACTATAAATCCATCCCTGAAAGTTGCATTTTTCTATGTCAACCACTTGCCAAAAATCTAGGAGGCAAGGCCTAGTTCATCTAAAATTTTACCACAAAATTCATTCCAGATACAATAATTTCAATAAGAAATAGCAGTCACCAGGCCTTATTTCATTCATGCAAATCCTCAATTAGGCCTAACCCAATATTTCGAGTTTGGACTTCATCTATTTATTTCAGTTAAAGTAAAAACTTGCGTCAAAACTAAAAAGAGAATAAAGTTAAACACTCACGTCCTGACTCAACGAGCTCCTCTTTAAATGAAAATCAAGGAGCGTGATGTGGAAACTGAGTTGCCAAAAGAAGAAAAGATTTATTTGAAAAATGAAAACCCTATCAGCTAGCCGAGTATGAGAAGAAAATGGCCATAAAAAATAACATTGTTGGAAGTGCTAAAATATAATATGCTGTCGACTAGAAAGAATTTTTTAGTCATTTTACATGGTTTTTAGTTGACTAGAAACCATATAAAAAAAATTCGAATGACAATTTTAATTGTTTGACCTCTGTTCGTGAAACTTCCACACTCTTCTAATTTTTCTAGCTGTTTTAAGTTTTTAAATCGCTAATTCCTATTTTGGTTTCGGAACACCGAAAACAAAACACTTTCAAATGATTTTCATTGCTTTATTTTATGTGATAATAAACAAATATATTATGGTTTTATCTCTTTTCAGCATTTTAGGTTTTATGTAAATGTGACAGTCATCAGATAGTTCATGGTAACAGACTCCAGGGGAGGGGGATACAAAGTTAACCGCTTTCTTTTCGCTTTGCAAAAATGATTATTTTGCAAAAAAAACTGCTGTATACTGAAGTGCCTTCGTATTACACGTGGAATACTAAAAATAAAGTATTTGAACATCGAAAACAGGGTAAGTCAGTCGACGGCCAACCTACCATCTTCAAAGATACCACGATACGAAGACTCTACACCGTTCACCCCAATCAACATGAATGCTTCTTTCTACGCCTGCTTTTGGTGAATGTACCCGGTCCGACATCCTGTGAGTATTTGAGAACTGTAAACGGTATTATACATGACACTTACCGTAGTGCATGCCAAGCTCTGAATTTATTGGAGAATGACCAACACTGGGATAACTGCATCAATGACGCATGCGAAACGTCAACTCCAAGTCAAATTTGCGCATTGTTTGGCATCATTTTAACAACTTGCTCTCCATCAGCTCCTACAGAGTTACGGGAAAAATATAAGTCAAAAATGTCCGAAGATATACTCCATCGAAAACAGTTAGAGACGTCAGATATGACTTTTGATTTTACATCAGAAATTTATACCTACACTTTAGTTATTATTGAAGATTTGTGCGTACGTATGGCAAACAAACCTCTTCAGGATTTGGAAATGCCTTCACCTAACCGTATCGCTGCTGTTTCGACATGTGTAGAATTGGATCGTGAACAAAGTTACAGTACAAGTGATATATTGTCGTATGTACAAAATAACATTTCCAAGTTAACGTCGGAACAAAAAGACATTTATGATACGATAATGCATTGTGTCGATAACAACGTTGGAGAAATTTTCTTTTTGGATGCGCCAGGAGGTACTGGTAAAACGTTTGTGATAAAACTGATTCTGGCATCAATTCGATCAAAAAATGATATAGCTTTGGCAATTGCGTCGTTTGGAATAGCCGCAACATTGCTGCCTGGTGGAAGAACTGCTCATTCCGCTTTTAAATTGCCTCTGAATTTGCATTCTACAGAAACTCCCACGTGCAATATTTCCAAATCATCTGGGATGGGTAAAGTATTGCAGCAATGCAAACTTATTATTTGGGATGAGTGCACAATGGCACACAAAAAATCGCTCGAGGCTCTGGATCAATGCTTGAAAGATTTGCGAGGGAAGTTGAAACCCTTTGGCAGCACATTAATATTGCTTGTGGGAGATTTCAGGCAAACATTACCTATAATACCGAGATCAACCCCTGCAGACGAAATGAATGCTTGCCTGAAAAATTCTAATTTATGGGAACACGTAAAAACATTAAAATTAACTACAAATATGCGTGTCCGATTGCAAAACGATGACTCTGGTCAAACATTTTCAGATCAATTGCTGGCAATTGGAAACGGAAAGCTCCCAGTAGACTCAATTTCAGGACGTATACAACTACCTGCTGATTTCTGTAATTTAGTGACGTCCAAAAATGAATTGATTGAAAAAGTATTTCCGAATATTCTAAACAATTATAAAAATAATAAATGGCTAAGTGAAAGAGCGATTCTTGCATCCAAAAATATAGACGTCCACGAAATCAACAATATTGTTTTGACCAAGATTCGAGACCAGGCAGTCCTTTACAAGTCAGTCGAAACAGTTTTGGAACCAAATGAAGCGGTTAATTATCCATCTGAATTTTTAAATTCCGTGGATCTTTCAGGGTTTCCACCACACGTGCTACAACTAAAAATAGGCGTACCAATAATATTTTTAAGAAATATCAACCCACCAAAGCTTTGCAATGGCACGCGACTTGCCGTAAAAAAAAAACAATGGAAAACCTAATAGAGGCCACAATCTTGACAGGGCCTTTTGAGGGTGAGGCTGTTCTTATTCCTCGCATTCCCATGATTCCAACGGATCTGCCTTTTCAATTTAAAAGATTGCAATTCCCAATTCGATTAGTATTTGCATTCACCATTAACAAAGCTCAAGGTCAATCATTAGAAGAATGTGGTATAGATCTTAATACTGATTGTTTTTCCCATGGACAATTGTACGTTGCATGTTCGAGGGTCAGTAAACCTGACAATCTATTTATATGCAGCGACAATTTGACAGCGAAGAATGTTGTATATTTGCAAGTTTTACGCAGTTAATTTGTATTGTATCTATCTATCTATCTATCTATATAAAAACGAGTTGTGTGTATGCATGTTTGTTTGTTTGTAAAAAGAGCGTTTGCATATGACGTCATTATTAGTACATAAGGCTTTGTATATGCACAGACAATGGGAAACCCAAGAATTTTTTATATTCGCAAGTTTTACGTAGTTTGAAACACATATATAAATCTATCTATATTCACATGTGGGACACAGGGACACAACTACAATGGCGCGTAACTAATATGGCGCGTAACGACTTACACGCGCGGGGGGGCTTGGGGGGGCGCGAAGCGCCCCCCCAACAGCTAGTATATATCTTCTATATATAAAAATATCTGTTGTCTGTCTATCTGTGGATCAGGTGACGTCATGTTTCTGTGTTGACTGACGTCATGAAATTAGTTGTCGTCATTTTTGCTTTGACGGTGACGTCATTAACGGTATTTAAGACATTTGTTCACGGAAAAATGTTTAATTGTAAAATGACTGAAGAACCTACAATGGCAACAGCCGAGGAAGCTGCTCAAAGAGTTTATGCCAAAAAACTTGCTGCTGATAGAGAAAGTAAGAAAAGAAAGCGTTCCGAGGAATCACAAGAACAGCAAGAAAACAGGCTTGCGGCTAAAGAACGCAAAACCGCGCAGTTAGATGAAAATCCACCTGGACAGCGAGAGTCAAAACATATCAAAACTGAAAATGATAGCGATGATGATTGGGTTTGGGATTTTGACTTGGATAAGGTCATCAATGCCTACCAGATTTAAGTTAAAAAAACAAAGGTTCGTCGATATGTACTTCATAGTGACGCTGAAAAATAAAGAAGAAAAAGAAAACTGAAAAAAGAAAAAAGGTAAAAAACTAAAAAAGAACTAAAAACAAAAAACACTCAAAGAGAAATTACAGACCGGGACACAAATGACGACCGAGACAGAGGGAATATAAGTGACGACCTGGAACCTCAAAGAGAAATTACACACTGGGACACCCGGACACAAATCCGGGGCACACAGGACCGGGACACAGGGAATATAAATGACGACCGGGACACAGGGACACAACTACAACGGGGACGCCGGGGGCACAGGCAGGATATATAAATCACGACCGGGACACAGGGATTGTTCGAATAGAAATTACAGACCGGGACACCGGGACACAAATGACGACCGGGACACCGGGACACAGGGAATATAAATGACGACCGGGACACTCAAAGAGAAATTACAAACTGGGACACCGGGACAAAAATGACGACCGGGACACAGGGAATATAAATGACGACCGGGACACAGGGACATACCATTAGAATAATGAGGTATAGATCTGAATACGGATTGTTTTTCCCATGGACAATTATATGTTGAATGTTCAAGAGTCAGTAAACCTGACAATCTATTTATATGCACAGACAATGGGACAGCGAAGAATGTTGTATATTCGCATGTTTTACGTAGTTAAAAACATATATTTATATCTATCTCTATTCAAAGGTGGGACACAGGGACACAACTACAATGGCGCGTAACTAATACGGGGGAACTTGTATATATATATATATATATATATATATATATATATATATATATATATATATATATATAAACAAGTTTTCTGTGTGCGTCAGTCGAGTGACGTCTTGTTTGTGTGTCGACTGACGTCATGTTTTCGACTGACGAAATTACAGACCGGGACATCGGGACACAAATGACGACCGGGACACCGGCACATAGGGAATCTAAATGACGACCGGGACACTCAAAGAGAAAGCGACCGGGACACAAGGAATGTTCGATTAGCAATCACCATCAACAAAGCACCGGGACACAAATGACGACCGGGACACAGGGAGTATAAATGACGACCAGGACATAAGCAAAAAAAAAAACTAAAAACAATAAAAAAAGGTAAAAACTACAAAAAACTAAAAAGAAAAAAAAAACTAAAAAATAATAAAAAAAACTAAAAAAGCTAAAAAAGAAAAAAAAAAGAAAAACAGGAAAAAAAGAAAAATAAAGGAGAAAAACAAAACTAAAAAAAAAAGGAACACCCACTCACAGGTGGGACACAGGGACACAACTACAATGGCGCGTAACTAATATGGCGCGTAACGACTTGCGCGCGCGGGGGGGCGGGGGGGGGGGCGTGAAGCACCCCACCAACTAGGTGTTGGGGTGGTGCCCCCCACCAACAGCTAGTATATATATATATATATATATATACTAGCTGTTGGGGTGGCGCTTCGCGCCACCCCCAAGCCCCCCCGCGCGCGTAAGTCGTTACGCGCCATATTAGTTACGCGCCATTGTAGTTGTGTCCCTATGTCCCACCTGTGAATATAGATATATATATATATATATATATATATATATATATATATATATATATATATATATATATATATATATATATATATATATATATATATATATATATATATATATATATATATATATATATATATATATATATATATATATATATATATATATATATATATATACTAGCTGTTGGGGTGGCGCTTCGCGCCCCGCGCGCGTAAGTCGTTACGCGCCATAATAGTTACGCGCCATTGTAGTTGTGTCCCTATGTCCCACCTGTGAATATAGATATATATATATATATATATATATATATATATATATATATATATATATATATATATATATATATATATATATATATATATATATATATATATATATATATATATATATATATATATATATATATATATATATATATATATATATATATATATATATATATATATATATATATATATATATATATATATATATATGGTTTTAACTACGTAAAACTTGCGAATATACAACATTCTTTGCTGTCCCATTGTCTTTGCATATAAATAGATTGTCAGGTTTACCGACTCTTGAACATGCAACATATAATGGTCCATGGGAAAACAATCTGTATTCAGATCTATACCTCATGATTCTAATGATTGCCCTTGAGCTTTGTTGATGGTGATTGCTAATCGAACATTCCCTGTCCCGGTGTCCCGGTCGTCATTTACATCCCCCTGTTTCCCCCGGTGTCCCCGTTGTAGTTGTGTCCCTGTGTCCCGGTCGTCATTTATATTCCCTGTGTCCCGGTCGTCATTTGTATCCTGGTGTACCGGTCTGTATATACATTCGTTTTTTAGTTTTGTTTTTCTCCTTTATTTTTTTCCTTTTTTTTTCTTTTTTAGTTTATTTAGATTTTTAGATTTTTTAGTTTTTTTATTAGTTTTTAGTTTTTTTTTCTTTTTAGTTTTTTTGTAGTTTTTACCTTCTTTTTAGTTTTGTTAATTTTTTTTTTTACTTATGTCCTGGTCGTCATTTATACTCCCTGTGTCCCGGTGCTTTGTTGATTGCTAATCGAACATTCCTTTTGTCCTGGTCGCTTTCTCTTTGAGTGTCGTCATTTATTTTTTTCTTTTTTAGTTCTTTTAGTTTTTACCTTTTTTAGTTTTTTTTAGTTTTTTAGATGAAATTTTTTTTTAGTTTTTTCCTTTTTTTCTTTTTAGTTTTTTATTGGTTTTTACCTTTATGTTAGCTTATTTTTCAGTTTTTTCCTTTTTTTTTAGTTTTTTTTTATTTTTTAATTTTTTTAGTTTTTTACCTTTTTTTAGTTTTTTTAGTTTTTTTAGTTTTTTAGCTTTTTTACTTTTTTTATTAGTTTTTAGTTTTTTTGTAGTTTTTGCCTTTTTTTAGTTTTTTCAGTTTTTTTTTTAGTTTTTTATTGGTTTTTACCTTTATTTTAGCTTATTTTTCAGTTTTTTTCCTTTTTTTTAGTTTTTTTTTAGTTTTTAGTTTTTTTAGTTTTTTACCTTTTTTTAGTTTTTTTTAGTTTTTTTAGTTTTTTTTAGTTTTTTAGCTTTTTTACTTTTTTTATTAGTTTTAGTTTTTTTGTAGTTTTTGCCTTTTTTTTAGTTTTTTCAGTTTTTTTTTTAGTTTTTTATTGGTTTTTTACCTTTATTTTAGCTTATTTTTCAGTTTTTTTCCTTTTTTTTTAGTTTTTTTTAGTTTTTAGTTTTTTTAGTTTTTTACCTTTTTTTAGTTTTTTTAGTTTTTTTAGTTTTTTATTTTTTTATTTTTTTATTAGTTTTTAGTTTTTTTTTGTAGTTTTTGCCTTTTTTTTAGTTTTTTTAGTTTTTTACCTTTTTTTTAGTTTTTTTAGTTTTTTTAGTTTTTTATTTTTTATTTTTTTTATTAGTTTTTAGTTTTTTTTTGTAGTTTTTGCCTTTTTTTTAGTTTTTTCAGTTTTTTTTTTTAGTTGTTTATTGGTTTTTACCTTTATTTTAGCTTATTTTTCAGTTTTTTCCTTTTTTTTAGTTTTTTTTAGTTTTTAGTTTTTTTTAGTTTTTTACCTTTTTTTAGTTTTTTTAGTTTTTTTAGTTTTTTATTTTTTTATTTTTTTTTATTAGTTTTTAGTTTTTTTTGTAGTTTTTGCCTTTTTTTAGTTTTTTCAGTTTTGACGTCACCTGATCCAGTTTTTTCAGGTGACGTCACCTGATCCACGATCCACAGATCCACAGACAACTTATTTTTATATATATAGATAGTTTTTTTTTTTACTTATGTCCTGGTCGTCATTTATACTCCCTGTGTCCCGGTGCTTTGTTGATTGCTAATCGAACATTCCTTTTGTCCTGGTCGCTTTCTCTTTGAGTTTCGTCATTTATTTTTTTCTTTTTTAGTTCTTTTAGTTTTTACCTTTTTTAGTTTAATTTAGTTTTTTAGATGAAATTTTTTTTTAGTTTTTTCCTTTTTTTCTGTTTAGTTTTTTATTGGTTTTTACCTTTATTTTAGCTTATTTTTCAGTTTTTTCCTTTTTTTTTTAGTTTTTTTTTTATTTTTTATTTTTTTTTAGTTTTTTACCTTTTTTTAGTTTTTTTAGTTTTTTTAGTTTTTTAGCTTTTTTACTTTTTTTATTAGTTTTTAGTTTTTTTTGTAGTTTTTGCCTTTTTTTAGTTTTTTCAGTTTTTTTTTAGTTTTTTATTGGTTTTTACCTTTATTTTAGCTTATTTTTCAGTTTTTTCCTTTTTTTTTAGTTTTTTTTTAGTTTTTTAGTTTTTTAGTTTTTTACCTTTTTTTAGTTTTTTTAGTTTTTTTAGTTTTTTAGCTTTTTTATTTTTTTTATTAGTTTTTAGTTTTTTTTTGTAGTTTTTGCCTTTTTTTAGTTTTTTAGTTTTTTAGCTTTTTTATTAGTTTTTAGTTTTTTTTGTAGTTTTTGCCTTTTTTTAGTTTTTTTAGTTTTTTAGCTTTTTTATTTTTTTTATTAGTTTTTAGTTTTTTTTGTAGTTTTTGCCTTTTTTTTAGTTTTTTCAGTTTTGACGTCACCTGATCCAGTTTTTTCAGGTGACGTCACCTGATCCATCCATCCACAGACAGACAGACAACTTATTTTTATATATATATAGATAGATATATATATATATATATATATATATATATATATATATATATATATATATATATATATATGTTTTTAACTACGTAAAACTTGCGAATATACAACATTCTTTGCTGTCCCATTGTTTGTGCATATAAATAGATTTTCAGGTTTACCGACTCTTGAACATGCAACATATAATGGTCCATGGGAAAACAATCCGTATTCAGATCTATACCTCATGATTCTAATGATTGCCCTTGAGCTTTGTTGATGGTGATTGCTAATCGACCATTCCCTGAGTCGCCATCGTCATTTATATATCCCCCCTGTGCACCCCGGCGTCCCCTTTGTAGTTATGTCCCTGTGTCCCGGTCGTCATTTATATTCCCTGTGTCCCGGTCGTCATTTGTGTCCCGGTGTTCCAGTCTGTGATTTCTCTTTGAGTGTCCCGGGCGTCATTTATATTCCTTGTGTCCCGGTGTCCCGGTCGTCATTTATATCCCCCTGTGCCCCCCGGCGTCCCCATTGTAGTTGTGTCCCTGTGTCCCGGTCGTCATTTATATTCCCTGTGTCCCGGTCGTCATTTGTATCTCGGTGTCCCGGTCTGTATATACATTCGTTTTTTAGTTTTGTTTTTCTCCTTTATTTTTTTCCTTTTTTCTTTTTTTTCTTTTTTAGTTTATTTAGATTTTTAGATTTTTTAGTTTTTTTATTAGTTTTTAGTTTTTTTGTAGTTTTTACCATTTTTTTAGTTTTTTTAGTTTTTTTTTTTACTTATGTCCTGGTCGTCATTTATACTCCCTGCGTCCCGGTCGTCATTTGTGTCTCGGCGCTTTGTTGATTGCTAATTTATATTATATTTATATTTATATTTTTTATATTTATTAATATTTTTTTAGTTTTCTTTTTCTCTTATTTTTCAGTTTTTTCCTTTTTTTTAGTTTTTTCTTTTTTAGTTTTTAGTTTTTTTTTGTTTTTTACCTTTTTTTAGTTTTTTTAGTTTTTTTAGTTTTTTAGCTTTTTTAGTTTTTTTTATTAGTTTTTAGTTTTTTTTTAGTTTTTGCCTTTTTTTAGTTTTGTCAGTTTTTTTTAGTTTTTAGTTTTTTACCTTTTTTTAGTTTTTTTTAGTTTTTTAGCTTTTTTAGTTTTTTTCTTTTTAGTTTTTTTTGTAGTTTTTTACCTTTTTTAGTTTTTTTTCTTCTTTTGTATTAGTGTGAAATAATTCAGACGTCATATGCGGACAAACACGACGTCACTCGACAGACAGACAGACAGACATAACCCACAAACAACTTATTTTTATATATTTTTTTGTCCCATTGTCCATTCATATTTTTTTAGTTTTCTTTTTCTCTTTTATTTTTCAGTTTTTTCCTTTTTTTTAGTTTTTTTTCTTTTTTAGTTTTTAGTTTTTTTTTAGTTTTTTACCTTTTTTTAGTTTTTTTTAGTTTTTTTAGTTTTTTAGCTTTTTTAGTTTTTTTATTAGTTTTTATTTTTTTTGTAGTTTTTGCCTTTTTTTTATTTTTTTCAGTTTTTTTTTAGTTATTAGATTTTTACCTTTTTTTAGTTTTTTTTAGTTTTTTAGCTTTTTTAGTTTTTTTTTCTTTTTAGTTTTTTTTTGTAGTTTTTACCTTTTTTAGTTTTTTTCTTCTTTTGTATTAGTGTGAAATAATTCAGACGTCATATGCGGACAAACATGACGTCACCTGATCCATCCACAGATCCACACACAGACAACTTATTTTTATATATATAGATATATATATATATATATATATATATATATATATATATATATATATATATATATATATATATATATATATATATATATCTATATATATATATATATATATATATATATATATATATATATATATATATATATATATATATATATATATATATATATATATATATATATATATATATATATATATATATATATATATATATATATATATATATATATATATATATATATCTATATATATAAAAATAAGTTGTCTGTCTGTCTGTGGATGGATCAGGTGACGTCACCTGAAAAAACTGGATCAGGTGACGTCAAAACTGAAAAAACTAAAAAAAGGCAAAAAACTACAAAAAAAAACTAAAAACTAATAAAAAAAATAAAAAAGCTAAAAAACTAAAAAAACTAAAAAAAAGGCAAAAACTACAAAAAAAAACTAAAAACTAATAAAAAAGCTAAAAAACTAAAAAAACTAAAAAAAAGGCAAAAACTACAAAAAAAAACTAAAAACTAATAAAAAAAATAAAAAAGCTAAAAAACTAAAAAAACTAAAAAAACTAAAAAAGGTAAAAACTAAAATAACTAAAAACTAAAAAAAAACTAAAAAAAAAAAAGGAAAAAACTGAAAAATAAGGTAAAATAAAGGTAAAAACCAATAAAAAACTAAAAAAAAACTGAAAAACTAAAAAAAAGGCAAAAACTACAAAAAAAAAAACTAAAAACTAATAAAAAAAAGTAAAAAAGCTAAAAAACTAAAAAAACTAAAAAAACTAAAAAAAGGTAAAAAACTAAAAAAAATAAAAAATAAAAAAAAAAACTAAAAAAAAAGGAAAAAACTGAAAAATAAGCTAAAATAAAGGTAAAAACCAATAAAAAACTAAAAAGAAAAAAAGGAAAAAACTAAAAAAAAATTTCATCTAAAAAACTAAAAAAACTAAAAAAGGTAAAAACTAAAAGAACTAAAAAAGAAAAAAATAAATGACGACACTCAAAGAGAAAGCGACCAGGACAAAAGGAATGTTCGATTAGCAATCAACAAAGCAACGGGACACAGGGAGTATAAATGACGACCAGGACATAAGTAAAAAAAAAAACTATCTATATATATAAAAATAAGTTGTCTGTGGATCTGTGGATCGTGGATCAGGTGACGTCACCTGAAAAAACTGGATCAGGTGACGTCAAAACTGAAAAAACTAAAAAAAGGCAAAAACTACAAAAAAAACTAAAAACTAATAAAAAAAATAAAAAAGCTAAAAAACTAAAAAAACTAAAAAAAGGAACTAAAAAAGAAAAAAAAAAGGAAAAAAATAAAGGAGAAAAACAAAACTAAAAAACGAATGTATATACAGACCGGTACACCGGGATACAAATGACGACCGGGACACAGGGAATATAAATGACGACCGGGACACAGGGACACAACTACAACGGGGACACCGGGGGAAACAGGGGGATATAAATGACGACCGGGACAAAAAAAAACTAAAAAGAAAAAAAAACTAAAAACTAATAAAAAAACTAAAAAATCTAAAAATCTAAATAAGCTAAAAAAGAAAAAAAAAAGGAAAAAAATAAAGGAGAAAAAAACA
>NC_088874.1:31586526-31768836 GCF_032884065.1 Artemia franciscana
ACCGGGATACAAATGACGACCGGGACACAGGGAATATAAATGACGACCGGGACACAGGGACACAACTACAACGGGGACACCGGGGGAAACAGGGGGATATAAATGACGACCGGGACACCGGGACAGGGAATGGTCGATTAGCAATCACCATCAACAAAGCTCAAGGACAATCATTAGAATCATGAGGTATAGATCTGAATACAGATTGTTTTCCCATGGACCATTATATGTTGCATGTTCAAGAGTCGGTAAACCTGACAATCTATTTATATGCAAAGACAATGGGACAGCAAAGAATGTTGTATATTCGCAAGTTTTACGTAGTTAAAACCATATATATATATATATATATATATATATATATATATATATATATATATATATATATATATATATATATATATATATATCTATCTATATTCACAGGTGGGACATAGGGACACAACTACAATGGCGCGTAGCTATTATGGCGCGTATCGACTTACGCGCGCGGGGGGGCTTGGGGGGGGCGAAGCGCCCCCACCAACTAGGTGTTGGGGTGGCGCGAAGCGCCACCCCAACAGCTAGTATATCTATATAAATGACGACCGGGACACTCAAAGAGAAATTACAGACTGGGATACCGGGACACAAATGACGACCGGGACACAGGGAATATAAATGACGACATGGACACAGGGACACAACTACAACGGGGACGCCGGGGGAACAGGGGGATATATAAATAACGACGGGGACACAGGGAATGTTCGATTAGCAATCACCATCAACAAAGCTCAAGGGCAATCGTTAGAAAAATGCGGTATAGATATGAATACGGATTTTTTTCCCATGGACAATTATTATGTTGCATGTTCAAGAGTTGGTAAACCTGACAATCTATTTATATGGACAGACAATAGGACAGCAAAGAATGTTGTATATTCGCAAGTTTTACGTAGTTAAATATATATATATATATATATATATATATATATATATATATATATATATATCTATATATATAAAAATAAGTTGTCTGTTTGTCGAGTGACGTCATGTTTGTCGACTGACGAAATTACAGACCGGGACATCGGGACGCAAATGATGACCGGGACATAGGGAGTATAAATGACGACCGGGACACTCAAAGAGAAAGCGACCGGGACACAAGGAATGTTCGATTAGCAATCACCATCCCTGTCGTCATTTATATATCCCCCTGTGCCCCCCGGCGTCCCCGTTGTTGTTGCTTCCCTGTGTCCCGGTGTCCCAGTCTGTAATTTCTATTTGAGTGTCCTGGTCGTCATTTATATTCCCTGTGTCCTCATTAGAATAATGAAGTATAGATCTGAATACCCTGTTGGGGTGGCGCGAACGCCCGGGACACTCAAAGAGAAATCACAGACTAGAACACCGGGACACAAATGACGACCGGGACACAGGGAATATAAATGACGACCGGGACACAGGGACATAACTACAAAGGGGACGCCGGGTGCACAGGGGGATATATAAATGACGATGGCGACTCAGGGAATGGTCGATTGGCAATCACCATCAACAAAGCTCAAGGGCAATGATTAGAATCATGAGGTATAGATCTGAATACGGATTGTTTTCCATGGACCATTATATGTTGCATGTTCAAGAGTCGGTAAACCTGACAATCTATTTATATGCACAGACAATGGGACAGCAAAGAATGTTGTATATTCGCAAGTTTTACGTAGTTAAAAACACACACATATATATATATATATATATATATATATATATATATATATATATATATATATATATATATATATATATATATATATATATATATATATATATATATATATATATAAATATATATATCTATCTATATTCACAGGTGGGACATAGGGACACAACTACAATGGCGCGTAACTAATATGGCGCGTAACGACTTACGCGCGCGGGGGGGCTTGGGGGGGGGCGCGAAGCGCCCCCACCAACTAGGTGTTGGGGTGGCGCTTCGCGCCACCCCAACACCTAGCCTATATGTCTTAAATATCTTGAACGACGTCACCGTCAAAGCAAAAATGACGACAACTAATTTCATGACGTCAGTCAACACAGAAACATGACGTCACCTGATCCACCGACAGACACACAGACAGACAACTTGTTTTTATATATATAGAAGATATATATATATATATATATATATATATATATATATATATATATATATATATATCT
The DNA here is from genome assembly GCF_032884065.1 of Artemia franciscana. Classification (NCBI taxonomy): domain Eukaryota; kingdom Metazoa; phylum Arthropoda; class Branchiopoda; order Anostraca; family Artemiidae; genus Artemia; species Artemia franciscana. Next base: position 31,588,735 of record NC_088874.1, read on the forward strand.
ATATATATAAAAATAAGTTGTCTGTCTGTGTGTCTGTCTGTGGATCAGGTGACGCCATGTTTCTGTGTTGAAGGACGTCATGAAATTAGTTGTCGTCATTTTTGCTTTGACGGTGACGTCATTCAAGATATTTAAGACATATGTTCACGTAGAAATCTATTAATGTTTAAGTTTAAAATGACTGATGAACTTACAATGGCAAAAGCCGATGAAGATGCTCAAAGAGTCTATGCCAAAAAACTTGCTGCTGATAGAGAAAGTCAGAAAAGAAAGCGTGCCGAGGAATCAAAAGAACAGCAAGGAAACAGGCTTGAGGCTAAAGAACGCAAAACCGCGCAGTTAGATGAAGATCCACCTGGATAGCGAGAGTCAAAAATATCAAAACTGAAAATGATAGCAATGATGATTGGGTTTGGGATTTTGACTTGGATAAGGTCATCAATGCCTACCAGATTTTAGTTAAAAAAACAAAGGTTGGGCGATATGTATTTCATAGTGAAGCTGAAAAATAAAGAAGAAAAAGAAAACTGAAAAAAGAAAAAATGTAAAAAACTAAAAAATACTAAAAAGAAAAAACACTCAAAGAGAAATTACAGACCGGGACACAAATGACGACCGGGACAGAGGGAATATAAATAACGACCGGGACACTCAAAGAGAAATTACAGACTGGGATACCGGGACACAGGGAATATAAATGACGACCAGGACACAGGTATTTAAGAATATCGTTCAAAGACAAATTTTTAATTGTAAGAAGACCGTTGAAAGAGAAATTTCTAATTGTAAAATGACTGAAGAACCTACAATGGCAACGGTACCACCATCGAAGTAGATAACCAGTGGGTTGTTCCATATTCCCCATTATTATCAAAAACATTTAATGCACACATAAACGTTGAATACTGTAACTCCGTAAAGGCAATCAAATACATATGTAAATACGTCAACAAAGGCAGTGACATGGCAGTTTTTTGCTTGCAGCCCGAAATCAAAGATTTCGACGAAATCGTACAATATCAGGCTGGAAGATACATAAGCAGTAATGAAGCTGTTTGGCGAATTCTTTCATTTCCGATACATGAACGTAGTCCAGCTGTTGTTCACTTAGCAGTACATTTACAGAATGGTCAACGTGTTTATTTCTCGGAAACCAACGTGCAACAAAGAGCCCTGAATCCACCGGATACAAAATTAACAGATTTTTTTCGCTTTGCAAAAATGATTCTTCTGCAAAAAAAATGCTGAACACTGAAGTGCCTTCGTATTACACGTGGAATACTAAATATAAAGTATTTGAACGTCGAAAACAGGGTAAGTCAGTCGACGGCCAACCCACCATCTTCAAAGATACCAAGATAGGAAGACTCTACACCGTTCACCCCCAATCAACATGAATGCTTCTTTCTACGCCTGCTTTTGGTGAATGTACCCAGTCCGACATCCTTTGAGTATTTGAGAACTGTAAACGGTACTATACATGACACTTACCGTAGTGCATGCCAAGCTCTGAATTTATTGGAGAATGACCAACACTGGGATAACTGCATCAATGACACGTGCGAAACTTCAACCCCAAGTCAAATTCGTGCATTGTTTGACATCATTTTAACAACTTGCTCTCCATCAGCTCCTACAGTTATGGGAAAAATATAAATCAAAAACGTCCGAAGATATACTCCATCGAAAACAGTTAGAGACGTCAGATATGACTTTTGATTTTACATCAGAAATTTATAACTACACTTTAGTTATTATAGAAGATTTGTGCGAACGTATGGCAAACAAACCTCTTCAGGATTTGGGAATGCCTTCACCTAACCGTATCGCTGCTGTTTCGACATGTGTAGAATTGGATCGTGAACAAAGTTACAGTACGAGTGATCTATTGTCGTATGTACAAAATAATATTTCCAAGTTAACGTCGGAACAAAAAAACATTTATGATACGATAGACTCAATTTCAGGACGTATACAACTACCTGCTGATTTCTGTAATTTAGTGACGTCCAAAAATGAATTGATTGAAAAAGTATTTCCGAATATTCTAAAAAATTATAAAAATAATAAATGGCTAAGTGAAAGAGCGATTCTCGCACCCAAAAACATAGACGTCCACGAAATCAACAATATTGTTTTGACCAAGATTCGAGACCAGGTAGTCCTTTACAAGTCAGTCGACACAGTTTTGGAACCAAATGAAGCGGTTAATTATCCATCTGAATTTTTAAATTCCATAGATCTTTCAGGGTTTCCACCACACGTGCTACAACTAAAAATAGGCGTACCAATAATACTTTTAAGAAATATCAATCCACCAAAGCTTTGCAATGGCACGCGACTTGCCGTAAAAAAAAAACAATGGAAAACCTAATAGAGGCCACAATCTTGACAGGGCCTTTTGAGGGTGAGGCTGTTCTTATTCCTCCATTCCCATGACTCCAACGGATCTGCCTTTTCAATTATAAAGATTGCAATTCCCAATTCGATTAGAATTTCCAATCACCATTAACAAAGCTCAAGGTCAATCATTAGAAAAATGTGGTATAGATCTCAATACTGATTGTTTTTCCCATGGATAATTGTAAGTTGCATGTTCGAGGGTCGGTAAACCTGACAATTTAATTTATATGCAGCGACAATTGGACAGCGAAGAATGTTGTATATTCGCAAGTTTTACGCAGTTAATTTGTATTGTATCTATCTATCTATCTATCTATATAAAAACGAGTTTTGTGTATGCATGTTTGTTTGTTTGTAAAAAGAGCGTTTGCATATGACGTCATTATTAGTATATACGTTTTTGTATATGGACAGACAATGGGAAAGCCAAGAATGTTGTATATTCGCAATTTTTACGTAGTTTGAAACACATATATAAATCTATCTATATACACAGGTGGGACACAGGGACACAACTACAATGGCGCGTAACTAATATGGCGTGTAACGACTTACGCGCGAGGGGGGGCCTGGGGGGGGCGCGAAGCGCCCCACCAACTAGGTGTTGGGGTGGCGCGAAGCGCCACCCCAACAGCTAGTATATATATAAATATATATATATATATATATATATATATATATATATATATATATATATATATATATATATATATATATATATATATATATCTATCTATATATATAAAAATAAGTTGTCTGTCTGTGGATCAGGTGACGTCATGTTTCTTTGTCGACTCTTCGACTAACGAAATTACAAACCGGGACATCGGGACACAAATGACGACCGGGACACCGCCACATAGGGAATATAAATGACGACCGGGACACTCAAAGAGAAAGCGATCGGGACACAAGGAATGTTCGATTAGCAATCACCATCAACAAAGCACCGGGACACAAATGACGACCGGGACACAGGGAGTATAAATGACGACCAGAACATAAGTAAAAAAAAAAACTAAAAAAACTAAAAAAAGGTAAAAACTACAAAAAAACTAAAAAGAAAAAAAAAAACTAAAAACTTATAAAAAAAAAACTAAAAAAGCTAAAAAAAAAAAAAAATGAAAAAAAGGAAAAAAATGAAAAATAAAGGAGAAAAACAAAACTAAAAAAAATAAAAAGAAAAGAAAGAAAAAAGAAAAAAAACTAAAAAAAAGTAAAAACCAAAAAAAAAAACTAAAAAGACAAAAAGGGGAAAAATACGAAAATTTATTTCATCATATACCATTTCAAAAACGAATGTATATACAGACCGGGACACTGGGATACAAATGACGACCGGGACACAGGGAATATAAATGACGACCGGGACACAACTACAACGGGGACGCCGGGGGGCACAGGGGGATATATAAATGACGACGGGGACACAGGGAATGTTCGATTAGCAATCACCATCAACAAAGCTCAAGGGCAATCATTAGAATCATAAGGTATAACTAAAAAAACTATAAAAAGGCAAAAAACTAAAAACTAAAAAAAAAACCAATTCAAAAACAAATGTATATACAGACCGGGACACCGGGACACAAATGACGACCGGGACACCGGGACACAAGGAATATAAATGACGCCCGGGACACTCAAAGAGAAATCACAGACTGGGACACCGGGACACAAATGACGACCGGGACACATGGAATATAAATGACGACCGGGACACAGGGACACAACTACAACGGGGACGCCGGGGGGCACATGGGGATATATAAATGACGACGGCGACACAGGGAATCGTCGATTAGCAATCACCATCAACAAAGCTCAAGGGCAATCATTAGAATCATGAGGTATAGATCTGAATACGGATTGTTTTCCCATGGACCATCATAAGTTGCATGTTCAAGAGTCGGTAAACCTGACAATCTATTTATATGCACAGACAATGGGACAGCAAAGAATGTTGTATTTTCGCAGGTTTTACGTAGTTAAAAACATATATATATATATATATATATATATATATATATATATATATATATATATATATATATATATATATATATATATATATATATATATATATCTATATATATAAAAATAAGTTGTCTGTGGATGGATGGATGGATGTGTCAGGTGACGTCACCTGAAAAAACTGGATTAGGTGACGTCAAAACTGAAAAAACTAAAAAAAGGCAAAAACTACAAAAAAAACTAAAAACTAATAAAAAAAATAAAAAAGCTAAAAAACTAAAAAAACTATAAAGGTAAAAACCAATAAAAAACTAAAAAAAAAACTGAAAAAACTAAAAAAAGGCAAAAACTACAAAAAAAAAACTAAAAACTAATAAAAAAAGTAAAAAAGCTAAAAAACTAAAAAAACTAAAAAAACTAAAAAAGGTAAAAAACTAAAAAAAATAAAAAATAAAAAAAAACTAAAAAAAAGGAAAAAACTGAAAAATAAGCTAAAATAAAGGTAAAAACCAATAAAAAACTAAAAAGAAAAAAAGGAAAAAACTAATAAATGACGACACTCAAAGAGAAAGCGACCAGGACAAAAGGAATGTTCGATTAGCAATCAACAAAGCACCGGGACACAGGGAGTATAAATGACGACCAGGACATAAGTAAAAAAAAAAAACTATCTATATATATAAAAATAAGTTGTCAAACTAAAAAAAGGCAAAAACTACAAAAAAAACTAAAAACTAATAAAAAAGCTAAAAAACTAAAAAAACTAAAAAAAAGGCAAAAACTACAAAAAAAACTAAAAACTAATAAAAAAAATAAAAAAGCTAAAAAACTAAAAAAACTAAAAAAACTAAAAAAAGTAAAAAAACTAAAAAAACTAAAAACTAAAAAAAATAAAAAAAAGGAAAAAACTGAAAAATAAGCTAAAATAAAGGTAAAAACCAATAAAAAACTAAAAAAAAACTGAAAAAACTAAAAAAAGGCAAAAACTACAAAAAAACTAAAAACTAATAAAAAAAGGAAAAAACTGAAAAATAAGCTAACATAAAGGTAAAAACCAATAAAAAACTAAAAAGAAAAAAAGGAAAAAACTAAAAAAATTTTCATCTAAAAAACTAAAAAAAACTAAAAAAGGTAAAAACTAAAAGAACTAAAAAAGAAAAAAATAAATGACGACACTCAAAGAGAAAGCGACCAGGACAAAAGGAATGTTCGATTAGCAATCAACAAAGCACCGGGACATAGGGAGTATAAATGACGACCAGGACATAAGTAAAAAAAAAAATTAACAAAACTAAAAAGAAGGTAAAAACTACAAAAAAACTAAAAAGAAAAAAAAACTAAAAACTAATAAAAAAACTAAAAAATCTAAAAATCTAAATAAACTAAAAAAGAAAAAAAAAGGAAAAAAATAAAGGAGAAAAACAAAACTAAAAAACGAATGTATATACAGACCGGGACACCGGGATACAAATGACGACCGGGACACAGGGAATATAAATGACGACCGGGACACAGGGACACAACTACAACGGGGACACCGGAGGAAACAGGGGGATGTAAATGACGACCGGGACACCGGGACAGGGAATGGTCGATTAGCAATCACCATCAACAAAGCTCAAGGGCAATCATTAGAATCATGAGGTATAGATCTGAATACAGATTGTTTTCCCATGGACCATTATATGTTGCATGTTCAAGAGTCGGTAAACCTGACAATCTATTTATATGCAAAGACAATGGGACAGCAAAGAATGTTGTATATTCGCAAGTTTTACGTAGTTAAAACCATATATATATATATCTATCTATATTCACAGGTGGGACATAGGGACACAACTACAATGGCGCGTAACTATTATGGCGCGTAACGACTTACGCGCGCGGGGGGGCTTGGGGGGGGGCGCGAAGCGCCCCCACCAACTAGGTGTTGGGGTGGCGCGTAGCGCCACCCCAACAGCTAGTATATATATATATATATATATATATATATATATATATATATATATATATATATATATATATATATATATATATATATATATATATATATATATATATATATATATATATATATATATATATATATATATATATATATATATATATATATATATATATATATATATATATATATATATATAATATATATATATATATATATATATATATATATATATATATATATATATATATATATATATATATATATATATATATATATATATATATATATATATATATATATATATATATATATATATATATATATATATATATATATATATATATATATATATATATATATATATATATATATATATATATATATATATATATATATATATATATATATATATATATATATATATATATATATATATATATATATATATATATATATATATATATATATATATATATATATATATATATATATCTATTCACAGGTGGGACATAGGGACACAACTACAATGGCGCGTAACTAATATGGCGCGTAACGACTTACGCGCGCGGGGGGGCTTGGGGGGGCGCGAAGCGCCCCTCCAACTAGGTGTTGGGGTGGCGCGAAGCGCCCCTCCAACTAGGTGTTGGGGTGGCGCGAAGCGCCATCCCAACAGCTAGTATATATATATATATATATATATATATATATATATATATATATACTAGCTGTTGGGGTGGCGCTTCGCGCCCCCCAATCCCCCCCCGCGCGCGTAAGTCGTTACGCGCCATATTAGTTACGCGCCATTGTATTTGTGTCCCTGTGTCCCACCTGTGAATAGAGATAGATATAAATATATGTTTTTAACTACGTAAAACATGCTAATATACAACATTCTTCGCTGTCCCATTGTCTGTGCATATAAATAGATTGTCAGGTTTACTTACTCTTGAACATGCAACATATAATTGTCCATGGGAAAAACAATCCGTATTCAGATCTATACCTCATTATTCTAATGATGTGTCCCTGTGTCCCGGTCGTCATTTACATTCCCTGTGTCCCGGTCGTCATTTGTGTCCCGGTGTCCCAGTTTGTAATTTTTCTTTGAGTGTCCCGGTCGTCATTTATATTCCCTGTGTCCCGGTGTCCCGGTCGTCATTTTTGTCCCGGTGTCCCGGTCTGTAATTACTATTCGAACAATCCCTGTGTCCCGGTCGTCATTTATATATCCCGCCTGTGCCCCTGGCGTCCCCGTTGTAGTTGTGTCCCTGTGTCCTGGTCGTCATTTATATTCCCTGTGTCCCGGTCGTGATTTGTGTCCGGGTGTCCCAGTCTTGAATTTCTCTTTGAGGTTCCCGGTCGTCACTTATATTCCCTCTGTCTCGGTCGTCATTTGTGTCCCGGTCTGTAATTTCTCTTTGAGTGTTTTTTCTTTTTAGTTTTTTTTTAGTTTTTTACCTTTTTTCCTTTTTCAGTTTTCTTTTTCTTCTTTATTTTTCAGCGTCACTATGAAGTACATATCGACGAACCTTTGTTTTTTTAACTTAATTCTGGTAGACATTGATGACCTTATCCAAGTCAAAATCCCCAAGCCAATCATCATCGCTATCATTTTCAGTTTTGATATGTTTTGACTCTCGCTGTCCAGGTGGATTTTCATCTAACTGTGCGGTTTTGCGTTCTTTAGCCGCAAGCCTGTTTTCTTGCTGTTCTTGTGATTCCCCGGCACGCTTTCTTTTCTTACTTTCTCTATCAGCTGCAAGCCTGTTTTCTTGCTGTTCTTGTGATTCCTCGGAACGCTTTCTTTTCTTACTTTCTCTATCAGCAGCAAGTTTTTTGGCATAAACTCTTTGAGCAGCTTCCTCGGCTGTTGCCATTGTAGGTTCTTCAGTCATTTTACAATTAAACATTTTTCCGTGAACAAATGTCTTAAATATCTTGAATGACGTCACCGTCAAAGCAAAAATGACGACAACTAATTTCATGACGTCAGTCAACACAGAAACATGACATCACCTGATCCACAGACAGACAGACAACTTATTTATATATATATATATATAGATAGATAGATAGATATATAAATAAGTTGTCCGTGTGTGTGGGGGTCTGTCAGGTGACGTCATGTTTGTTTGTCGACTGACGTCATGTTTGTCGACTGACGTCATTATAAGAACTGAGCTGTATGCGTCATGAAGCTGTTTGTCGACTGACGTCATGTTTGTCAACTGATGAAATTACATACCGGGACACCGGGACACAAATGACGACCGGGACACAGGGAATATAAATGACGACCGGGAACCTCAAAGAGAAATTGCAGACTGGGACACAAATCATGACCGGGACACAGGGAATATAAATGACGACCGGGACATAGGGACACAACTACAACGGGGACGCCGGGGGCACAGGCGGGATATATAAATGACGACCGGGACACAGGGATTGTTCGAATAGAAATTACAGACCGGGACACAAATGACGACCGGGACACCAGGACACAGGGAATACAAATGACGACAGGGACACTCAAAGAGAAACTACAAACTGGGATACCGGGACACAAATGACGACCGGGACACAGGGAATATAAATGACGACCAGGACACAGGGACACATCATTAGAATAATGAGGTATAGATCTGAATACGGATTGTGTTTCCCATCGATAATTATATGTTGCATGTTCAAGAGTCAGTAAACCTGACAATCTATTTATGTGCACAGACAATAGGACAGCGAAAAATGTTGTATATTCGCATGTTTACGTAGTTAAAAACATATATCTATATATATAAAAATAAGTTGTCTGTCTGTTACGGCTTGCTTGAATAATCAAATATCTTTGAAAAGATACAGTATTAAAAGAGATTAAATTTCTTAAAGAATAAAAAACTGGTAGCTTCAAAAATCTATCTATCTATCTATCTATATATATAAAAATAAGTTGTCTGTCTGTTACGGCTTGCTTGAATAATCAAATATCTTTGAAAAGACGGCAGTATTAAAAGAGATTGAATTTCTTAAAGAATAAAAAACTGGTAGCTTCAAAAATCTATCTATCTATATATATAAAAATAAGTTGTCTGTCTGTTACGGCTTGCTTGAATAATCAAATATCTTTGAAAAGACACAGTATTAAAAGAGATTGAATTTCTTAAAGAATAAAAAACTGGTAGCTTCAAAAATCTATCTATCTATATATATAAAAATAAGTTGTCTGCCTATTACGGCTTGCTTGAATAATCAAATATCTTTGAAAATACAACAGTATTAAAAGAGATTGAATTTCTTAAAGAATAAAAAACTGGTAGATTCAAAAATCTATCTATCTATCTATATATATAAAAATAAGTTGTCTGTCTGTGGATCTGTGGATCAGGTGACGTCATGTTTCTGTGTCGGCTGACGTCATGAAATTAGTTGTCGTCATTTTTGTTATGACGATGCTTAGTATATTGTAAAACACATTAATTTGGTTAATAATATACCATTTAAAACACCAAAATGAACATGCTGGAGTAGTCACTCGGTGAGAGAGGGTGTCAGAACGGAGAATGAAGGTCCCAGGTTCAAATCCTGGTTAGGCTAAAAAAGGTAAAAAACTAAAAAAAAACTGAAAAACTAAAAAAAGGCAAAAACTACAAAAAAAAACTAAAAACTAATAAAAAAAAATAAAAAGGCTAAAAAACTAAAAAAAACTGAAAAAACTAAAAAAAGGTAAAAAACTAAAAAAACTAAAAACTAAAAAAAAAACTAACAGATAATGAATTTAAGTATATTTAGCACGGAGATGGTAAAATTTGTTCTAATAAAAAATCTTCTTCAGCTGTTTTGATGGTCAAAACTTTGTTTGATACTTATTTCTTATTAAGAGAAGAATTATATTTGTTATCTAACGGATCCTAAATAATAAACAAAGTTAAGAGTAAGTCAAGTGCTTCAAAAGTAGTCTTTTTTCATGTAAAGATACCACTTAATTCATGTGTCCTTCGAATGGCTCATTTGTTACTTTTAACCTTGAATGGGTTCCCATAAAGATAAAAACAAGTAAACTGACTTACCTGGCCTCGGGTTCATCCAAAGTGTCCAAATTTTCACAAAGAGTGCTAATGATGCTTTCATATCTATTCGGGTACTTTCTGAATATGTCTTTAATTACAACTATTGCTTCTTGCACAACGTAGTTTACCTAAAATGAGTGTTTTTCAGCCTGAATTTAGAATTTTTGAACCCACTTTCTTCAATGCATCGAGATGGAATACAGGAAAGGTATACTCCTCTATCAGTGAGGCTTCCGAGTACAATGTCTGGTCTGCTTAGTCCCAGTGCTCATTTAAATATTCGGAGAGCAAGAATCAACACAAACAGAAACTAGATAGACAAAAGATAGTTTCATTCAACAATTAATCTGATAATTCATTTAAATAGTCAATTAGTATATTACCCACACAAAACTCCAGAATTCCCTAGCATTCTCCGCAATTCACAGTTTGGCGATTGGATTCATCACATTTACTTGGAAATTTAATCTAACTTATCTAGGGTATTAATAGAACAATATTACTGTGAATGAGGTAAGACGTGAGCCCCACCAGCCCATCGCCTATTGAACATATAGAATCCAACGAAAGGAGCATCTCAGATCTTCATTTTGACCTTAAGTTAGGTTTACTCTTATACAGGGTTGCAACTGAGATTACGTTCGCAACATTTTTAGTATGTTTTAAATAAATGGTTACTTTTTATGTTGGTTCATTTCTCTCCCCGTTTATATTAATTCCATAAGAATTTTGATTTGTACAAAAGAATACAAAATATATTTCACGTATATCAAACAACAAGTTGCACAAGAAATCGTGTTCAATCCTACAGTCAAGGGCTACAGTGAAGGAAAGATTAAGGTGTTTAGAACGCGTTTTATGGATGAAATCCTAAAAAATTAAATTAAATTGCTCATCTAGAAGAACGTTTCTTTGCAAAATTACAACGTGTAAGAAATGCCCCATTCACAACGATATTTTACTACCAAGAGATAGCTAGCGCTAATTTAAGCCAATCATAACTTTTTCTTAAGTTAGAAAATTCTATGAAAAATGTGATTGGCTCAAATTGACGCTAATCAAATCTCAGCATTTTTAAAATCTGATAATAAATGGGCTTTAATCTATTCCTACTGGTTTTTCTAAAAGAATTACCAAGCGAGGAAAATACATCAACAATAAGAGGAAAAGAAGAGGCTCGCGCTGTAGTACAAATCCAGGATATAAGTAGCTAATCTTCTCCATAAAACGCTGTAACCACATTCAATAGGGTTTCAGCGAAACTACAACTACTACTACTAAAACTCACCACAGCACCAAGCCGCCTGAGGCCGACACAGCTCCACACGCTCCACCTCCATCTGAATCTTATTAAAGCCTCCCTCTTTACAGCCTCCTAAGAGGTTCCCACTTCCCTAAGATCTTTCTTTATGACATCCTCCCACCCCAATTATGGACGATTTGCTTTCCTTTCAGCCCTAGACAGTGGCCAAAAAAGAAAATCTTTGGCAATCTGTCATCTTTCATCCGCATAACGTACCCAAGCCCTCTCAACCTTTCTCTCATTATAACCCTATAAAGCGGGATTAAACCACACTTTTCATACAGCCTAGTGTTTGAAATACGGTCAGTCAGTCGGGTATCCAGAACAATCCGTAGGCAATTTTTCTGGAAAACATCTAGAAAACATTTCCATCCGCTTTTCGGAGCACACATGATTCAGAACCATATTTCACCACTTTCATCACTGTAGCTTCTAATATTCTCTAATATAAGAATATTAGATTCATTTTCCGTTGTTCCTAGACTAAGTGACTTAGTATTCTAAACATTAATTTTCAAAACCTATTCTAGCACCCTGAACTCTTAAAATCTCTAAAAGTTTATTTATTTGGGTCAAACTTTCATCTAGAATGCTTAAATTAAAAGCATAATCCAAGTCCAGGAAAGTTTTTCCTCCCATTGGATTCCGTGTTCTGCCATTTCCTTTCTTGTGCTCCTTAAGACAAAGTCCATCAAAATGATTCATATAAAGGGTTATAGAATACAACCCTGTTAAACTCCTGATTTAATACGAAACCAGCTGCTAAACTAATTATCATCTTAACTGCAACAGTTTTGTTCTCGTACATAGCAATAACCGCTTTAATGTATTTTTCTAGTATACCATACAAGGATAAGATCTTCACTAAAGCTCTTCTATCAAAAGGATTGAAATTTTGCCCATAATCTGTAAAACTTAGGACTAAAGGTGTTTGATGACTTAAGTACTTCTGAATTATTAGCCCAAGAATGAAAATTTGGTCGACACATCCTCTACTCCTTCTAAAATCGCGCTATTCTTCTCTTAAAGCTTTGTCTACCGCATCTCTCAGTCTAAAAAGTATCATAATTACTAAGTAATTTGCTACCTATAGAGACTAGGCTAATACTTCGATAATTACCACACTCACTCTTATCACTTTTATTGGTTTAATTAGGGTTTTCCTAAAAATAGCTAGGTACTTCCCCTTTTTCAAAAATAATATTCATCATCTTCATTAACTAATTTCTAACCTCAGAGCCACCATATTTCAGAAACTCATTTACCACACTACCACCACCTGGAGCTTTATTATTTTTTAATCCTTTTAGTACTGTCACTAAATCTTTATTGACGTCCAAGCTGTGACAAGCTTAATCATTTTCCTCAATATCTTTTCTTGCAGCTCTATCTTGGTTTAGCATACTCACAAAGTATTCTACTCATCTCTGTTTAACTCTTTCCTCACTACTTATTGTGGCCCCATTCCTATTTTTAACTAGGACAAGTCCGGATTGACTACTCCCTCTCAATTTATTAACATGCCAGTACAATACTTTACTATTATGCCGTCTAGCTGTATCTTCCAGATCCAAGCCAATTTTATCCATGGCCTCTGTTTCACATGTTCTTTGTTCATATATTTTAATGCTTTCACCACTTTCTTTACATTCCCCTTGTTTTCATATAATCTATCACACAGGTACTATATAAGAATAACTTTCATTAAGGAATAGATGAATAATTAAGTAAACATACTTTATAATATTAAGTGTATTCCCATCACAGATTTGTTAAAAATGCATTTTCGAAGGACAAAACAGGGCACCCAATTCCGATTGTACCAGATTCATTAGCTTAACATTTATTACTTGAAACAATGAACGAATCGCATCCAACAATTTAATGTTGCATTATTACCTCTATGGCGAATAAAATTGAACTCACCTTAGTTTGGATTAGCTCTAATAAGGTGCTCACACACCTTTCAGTGGAGGTTTCGACTTTAATTGCACATCTACCTATGGCACGGACAGCCTTGCGCACGAAATCAACATCAACTTCAGTCGCAAGCTCTTTCAGTTCACTCAGAACCTACAAAAATAAACAAAAAGATCTGATTCATCAACAAGAGAACTCGTGGTAGGCATTGAAAACGGCCTGGTCCGTTATTTGTTTTGAACAAAATATTTTTTTTTTGCTGTCAAATGTAGTAGATAAAGGGTAACTTAAGCAGTTTAAGAATCTGAGCTCTTTTGTTTGCGTTTACACCGTAAATCAGGCGTATTTGTTTAAATAATTACAATAATAGCTTTATAATTTTGTTAAATTGTATGGTTCTGGTATGGAAAAGAAAAATCCAAAAGTTCAAGCATAATCTTACTTCTATGAAACACTTATAGCTATGTATAAGACGTCTGATCTCTTCAAATGTCCAACCTTGAAAGTTGATATGAATGCATGTGCCTACTTGCTATATTAATGTTTTGTATTTAAGTATTTCAAACTAAACATGATAGTTGGCATACTTGAGTTTTAGGAGAAATAGTCTGAATCCCGTGAAAAGTGCATCTAATTTAATGTATTTTTTCGTTAGCGAGAAATATCTCCATTAATGCTCAAAAAGAAAATACAAAACTTTTGTAAAACTCCTAAAGCTACTGCTTTTTTAAGGGGTTGTTCCTGGTAATAAGAAAGTAAAAATTAAAAACCAAAGAAACATACGTCATGGTCACCTCAAACCACGCCAGCACACTTCAGTGAGCCGAGTTAGAATCTATGGCGAAGAAACCGAAGAATTTCTGGTTGAGTTTGGTGTAAAACAAGGATGTGTCCTCTCTCGTTTCTGTTCAATTATTGCATCGATTGGGTGCTTGAAAATGCTCTATCGTCTTATCCAGGAGCGCAGGTTGGACAGAATCTTTCGCTGACTGACCTCGATTATGCGGATGATGTTGGCCTCCCGTCAGACCCTGTAGAAGCCCAAAACATGCTTGACAGCGTTGTGGCCTTTCGTTTTTCAGCCGCTGAATTTCGTTTTCACAGAGAAAACGAAATTCATGGCTATTAACCACGACACAGGACCATTCCCACTAACTATCAACCAAGTTCAGCTGGAAAAAGTCAACTGTTTCACATACCTAGGCTCCCAGCTTTGTACTGACGGATCTTCCGACGCTGATATCCGACAGAGAATACAGAAAGCGCAGACAGTCTTTGCCTCCCTTCGGAAACCCTTATGGAATCGCCGTGAAATCAGTGTCCAAACGAAAGTTCGAATTTACATGGCACTAGTCCGCACCGTTCTCCTTTACGGGTGCGAAACATGGTCGGAGAAACTACAACAAGAGAATACACTTCAGGTGTTTGAGCATACTTGTCTACGAAGAATTCTCAGAGTACAGCTACGTGACCGTATCTCCAATGTGAATATACGTCGAATGTGCAATATTCAGAGGGATGTTGTGCTCACTATTAAAGAACGTCGTTTGAAATGGCTGGGCCATGTATTGCGGAAACTGCCAGAGTACCTGCCTCGCCAAATACTTCTAGTTGAGCCTATTAGCTACTGGAAGAAACGCCAAGGAGGAAGAGGAAGAACTGGTGGAACCTGGCCAAGTCAGACCTTGAACCAATAGGGGGTTTCAGAAAATTTGGTCACAGATGGTCAACAAAGTGGCTCGCCTTTGCAGAGCAGCTGGCACAAGATCGATCAACATGGTCCAAGAAGGTCTCTAAGATCATCGATGCCGGGAGAGGTGGAAACGCCTGATTCCCGCCACAAGTACAAGTACAAGTAAGTACGCCAGCACACTTCAAAGCCCCGAAGTACATTTATTTTCGCAACTGAAAATACACCTGCATAAAAAAAAACTCACAACCTTATATTTTCTTCTTCTTCTAAGTTCAAACAATCCAAATTAGCATCTCAGCTCAGTTAACATTAATTCAACGAATTCTAAACAAAAACTAATGACAATAATAATAATAATAATAATTATAATTTCGAATTAATTAATTATCAAATTCGAGACTCATAACTAGATAGAACATTTTGATTTACTAGACTTTTGAAAGACTAAAAATCTTCTATAATCATCAAGCACCAAGGACAGTGAAAATGAAATCTGGTTGAACTGTTTAAGTGAAAATTTTTTAGTCATATATATATTAAAAAATTAGGAAATTTTTTAAAATGAAAATTACTTCCATATGCTGTTATGCAGTTTTTGATAATAATTAAAAGGTTCCAACTTAAAAATGAGAAACATGGGCGAAAATCAGCAAAAAATAAGCTAAAATCTAATGGCTGTAAGTATTTTCCGATGAGGTGGCCTTCCTTCAAAGGTCCTAGTTACGTTTGGGATTCAACAGACTGTTAATATTTGATTTTACAAACGAAAGCCGTCCTCGAATTAAACTAATTACTTTTGCTTTTATTTTTTCGACTCAACGTGGCAACATTGACGAAAATGTAGATCTGCCGTAAATATTTACAATCTTATAAAAACCAAAACATATATCTTAGAAAATCTCAATTTTCAGATGCGAATAGACCTAGATGGTCCGAGGGAGTAAGCAATATTTTATTTTGATGACATTGGTACTGTGAAGGCAGGTCCAGCCGTATTCATCAATTTTTTTTTGTATTGTGTATAATTGAAAAAGATGATCAGGTTGACATTATCTTGGGGACAACTAAATCACTACAAGAATATGTAACATGATGTTGCAATGACGATGCTTTGTTAAATAATCCTTCAAAACATCCAGCTACTCCAATTTGGGGAAATATAGATTGGTGAACATACAAAAGAGCATTTAGTTTCCTAAGCTGGTATTAATTTTCTTGTAACACCTCCTAATTGATTTATCTAGTGACCAAACCGTCAGAAATTGAGCAGTATTAGTTGAATTGCCCTTATCTGCTTTACTAAAGGTGAAAATATTTTAAGCCAAATGCTTTTACAATGCAGAATATATGGATTTTAATAAAGAAAAGCGAAGAAGTCGCAAAACTTTTCAGTGAAAAATGAAACACTTTAGCTTATGTATATCACCGATATTGCTAGCTATTTCTGCTTAGAATGTACGAACGCTCCTTAATTGTAGCAATGATAGATGGTAATAAGCTTACCTAAGCTATGGATGTCAGGTGATTGATTTTTTTAAACGATAATTTCCACAGGACCTTTGCCTGTCATCAGAAATTGTCGAAATTATCATTTGAGAAAATCAATCACCTTACATCCATAGCTTAGGTAAGCCTATTACCATCTATCATTATTATATATAAGAGTCAGGTTGACCTCAAAGAATAAATTCTCCGTAATTGATAGATTTTCATCTAGATAAACTCCAAGATATTTTACCTACGGTACTCGCATAACCTTGCTGGAAAAACTTTAATTGGTTTTGTATTTTACATTGTAAAATATGATAGACGCTGCGTACAACCAAAGTTGAAAAATGACATCCCTATAATGGTTTTAGATCTATGACTTATTAAATAAAAAAAAAAACTAGTTTTTTCAACTGAAATTAAGGAGCGACATTAAAACTTAAAACGAACAGAAATTACTACTTCTGTTCCCTTCTCAACGCCCCGCTCTTTACGCTAAAGTTGACTCTTTCTCTCAATTCTGCTTTATTAAACAGCAAAAACTTTAGCGTAAAGAGCGGGGCGTTGAGAAGGGAACAGTTCTTTCATACAAGTAGTAATTTCTGTTCGTTTTAAGTTGTCATGTTGCTCCTTACTTTCAGTTAAAAAAACTAGTTTTTTCTTATATTTAATTTCTGAACGTTTTTGAATTTATGCATGTTTGATTTTGGCTCTCCGCAGATAAATTATTAACATGAAATTTGGATATTAATTTTTTTTGGCTAAATAACTTTCTCTTAGTTTTGTTCAGACGATTTTGAGAAAAAAGGGGTGGAGGAGGAGGCCTAATTGCCCACCAATTTTTCGGCTACTTAAAAAGGCAACTAGAACTTTTAATTTTTAATGAATGTTTTTATTAGTGAAAAATATACGTAACTTAAGAATTAACTTACGTAACGAACTTCTGTGTTCTTATATTTTTATTATGTATGTGAGGAGGTTTGTCCCCTCGTTAATACCTCGCTCTTTACACTAAGCTTAAATTTGGTCCCAATTCTTTAAGAAAAATTCATTGAATGTCTCTTCCCCCATGACATATTCCTCCAAGGAGAGATCTTCCCACATATCCCCCTCCCCTCAACTCCCCAAGCCGAAAAATCCCCCTGAAAAAGTCTGTACACTTCCCAATAACCATTACTGTACGTAAACACTGGTCAAAGTTTGTAACATGCAGCCCCTCCCCCGGGGACTGTGGGGGAGTAAGTCATCCCCAAAGACATAGTTATTATGGTTTTCGACTACGCGGAACAAAATGGCTATCTCAAAATTTTGATCCATTGACTTTGGGAAAAAATTAGCGTGGGAGGGGGCCTAGGTGCCCTCCAATTTTTTGTTCACTTAAAAAGGGCACTAGAACTTTTCAATTCCATTAGAATGAGCCCTCTTGCGACGTTCTAGGAACACTTGGTCGATACGATGACCCCTGGAAAAAAACAAAACAAAAAACAAATAAACACGCACCCGTGATCTGTCTTCTGGCAAAAAATACGAAATTCCACATTTTTGTAGTTGGGAGCTTAAAATTTTTGCTGTAGGGTTCTCTGATACGCTGTATGCGATGGTGTGATTTTCGTTAAGATTCTATGACTTTTAGGGGGTGTTTCTCCCTATTTTCCAAAATAAGGCAAATTTTCTCAGGCTCGTAACTTTTGATGAAAATGACTAAATTTGATGAAACTTATATATTTAAAATCAGCATGAAAATCCGAGTCTTTTGATGTATCTTTTAGCATCAAAATGTCGTTTCTTTGAGTTTCGTTTACTATTGAGCCGGGTCGCTCCTTACTACAGTTCGTTACCACGAACTGTTTGATAAAAAAAAGAATTATCAACAGGATATTTGATTGATAATTTTTGAAACATCCATTAAAAAATTAAAACTCTAAAACTAAGTCCTTCCGTTACAAAAGAATAATTTTTTATAATTTGCAATTTCTACAACATATAATGCTTGATTCTTTCCGTGGAAGATTTAAGCGTCTAATAGGTTGTCACTTGGAGGAAAAGATTAGATAATGGTTTTGTAGATTTATACTTCGTGCTCTGTATATGGCAAATTATTGCTTTTTGGATAGATATTATATCTCTGTAAAAAGAGTTCTGATAAAGCATTAACCATAGCTACTTTTCCTTCTAACTGATGAAACAGCCTAAATTCTACATTATTCTAACTAGGCAGATAAAATATAATTGACTACCAGCCTCGTTCAACCAGAACTATGCAAAAATGAACCTTGCTTCAAAGACATGGACATGGTTTCACGTTTGGAAAAAAACGGATACCACTCGTACAGTGGCGCAATCAGAAAATAACTATGGGGTGGGGGTGCCTGGTGATCCCTGGGCCAACCAGCAAAAAACCTTAAAAATACCTTGGAAAAACGGTATTTTAAGGTATTACTTATAAGTTTATTTTAGCTCTTTGAATGCGAGTTTTGAGTAGGGACTAAGGAATGGATAACAAAACCGAGCAGATTATATAAGATTTGAAAACAGAAAGTAATTTTGTCTTGAGGGGGGGATAGAACCCCTTTATCCCCCCCCCCCGTGAGTGCGTCCCTGCACTTAGATCTTTTGAAATAGCTTTTATCCAAGTCCAAAGGCTGGTGGAAAACGATTCATCCATCTTAAATCTTATAGCATAATTCTTTTAATTTCAGGTTTAATGGGCGGGGTGTTTTTTTTCTGTATCCCATTCTTGTGATTGCCTTCAATAAGTTTTCTTTTGTGTTTTGTGATTTTTGTTTATATAGGTTGTATATATTCTTGTGAAAAATGAAATTTAGATTTTTCTTGTTCAAAGCATCTGTGAGCGAATCACACCTCGTTTAGCTCACGCAAATGCCGCGGTTGTCCTGTCGGCAGTCAAAGTTCTAATGAAACTGATGGAAATGATGTCCCTGGATGCGGATTTCGCTATAAACCTTACAAAGAAGTTGGCACCCCTTCTTGTCACTCTTTTGTCAACAGAACCTGAGGCAAGGTTGCTTTTGTTTGTAATCCTGTCCATGAAGGTATTAGTCCATGTCCTCGTCCATGAATTTCATATCTAAAAAGAAGAAATAACAACGAGTAAGAATTAATTGCGCTCTAAAAAACAAAAACAAACTTACTTTACATTCATAAGTACCTTCGGTAGACCTTACACCTGCATATTTTGTTCACCTTCGGGTCCAAGTCTCCACCTTCCATAGTTTTGTAATTTGTAGGATCTATAATTTTTTATAGTGTCTCATATTCTCCTTACAGCTTGTTAATTGCTTATAAATTTTCGAATTTGTTTCCTAAATCCTTGCGTATATGCCTCTGACAGAACGTCCTAAATATAGCCTGGAATAACGCATAACAAGTAATGCCACTAGTCTGAACGAAATATTTTTATACCGGGTTCTTTGATAATATCATTTTCATTAGTTTTTTTTTGTGCTTATTTAATGTCGAATAGTATAAGGGTGTAAAAATGGTGGGACTTTCTGAAATTTTGGTGCTTAACCTATTTTTTTAGACCTGGATTTGGTGGAATCAATGACTACGAAAAAGTAGATGAAAGTCCAAAAATTCTGTTTTGTGGACTCTAATCTACTTTTTTTTTGGTTTTGCACCAATGACATCTGAGTGGAGGTCTTAGCCGAAATAATTTGAATTTTTTCCTTGTTTCACTAGCTGTAAATTCCTTAGTTTCTCAGTTTTCATGTATTTTCTTTTATTTAGAATTTGCGCTCGTTAAGAAGGACTTGCGTGTTGATACCTTTCCTGTTTTTCTCATTTTCAGATGCTGATTTCTCAAATCCTTGACTGGCTGTAAAAATTCGGTTATCGTTAAAACATGTTGAATGACAGTAATCACTAACCGAACCTACGTATTCACAGCTCAACCAGTATTTTTGAAAGGATCTATGCTGGATTATTTTGTTATTGTAATGTAAGCTCGGGATTGGATCTTAGAATAGAAAGAAATCTCTCTAATTAAGCCTGAGTAGACCAAATTTGATAAAAACACTTGAAAATTTTTTCTTGGATTAGTATTCAAGCACTGGGCGCACTATTAACTTTATACAGTCACAAGGATATTTCCTAAAGACAATTATTTATTTAAAAAAGAAAGGTAGAATGTGTTTTTTATTAAACGTTATATAATTTTTTACGATTTTTTTTTTTTTTTTTTTTTTTTTTTTTTTTTTTTTTTTTTTTTTTTTTACCGAAGGCAAGACTTATAAATCTCGAAAAACTGTACTCTACCACTTATAGCGAAAGAAATTGACAATTTGTTGGATTAATGTTCACACTTTGTATTCAACCCCAAAAAAACTCATGTCATCAATATAAAAATGAATATCAAGCAATCAATCAAACAATATCTTTATTGTCCAAAAAAATGTCCAAGGGTTCAATATGGAGTAGATGACACGACAAAAAAAAAGAAAAAAAAGAAGAAGACACTCACAAAGAAATATAAATATATACTGCATAGAATAGATTCAAATATTTGCACTAACACAGCAGGACGGAGGCTGTATGTCCTAGATTAGAAAAATAGCGACCACGACGCTGCTCAGCCACGGTTTGTGGCTCAGTTAACCCGTAGCCTAACACTAATCTGTTGTTTTTAGCCCATAGGTGTATGCACAAGAGAAATTTCACGAAACGAAAATATATGGATCTAATAGTCTTTTTATCAGTAGCCGTAAACGTATTCCAAAATGGAGCCAATGCTAGGATATGAGGCATTGCAAAGTCGTTGTACACACGGACGAGAAAACGTCTGCGCTTTTCTAAGTTTCTCACTTAGATGAGAGGTAAAGAGAACCCTTGTCGTTTTTACACTATCACATATCTGGAGACCGAGATAATTAATACAAGCAGATAACTGAACAGTTATCTGTTCTGTTTCGAAACGCTTCGCGCCACCCTAACACCTAGTTGGTGGGGGTGCTTCGCGCCCTCCCAAGCCCCCCCGCTTGCCCAAGTCGTTACGCGCCATTGCAGTTGTGCCCCTGTGTCCCACCTGTGAATATATATATATATATATATATATATATATATATATATATATATATATATATATATATATATATATATATATATATATACATATATATATATCTATATATATATAAATAAGTTGTCTGTCTGTCTGTGGATCAGGTGACGTCATGTTTCTTGTTGACTGACGTCATGAAATTAGTTGTCGTCATTTTTGCTTTAATGGTGACGTCATTAACGGTATTTGAACGCAAAACCGCGCAGTTAGATGAAAATCCACCTGGACAGCGAGAGTCATAACATATCAAAACTGAAAATGATAGCGATGATGATTGGGTTTGGGATTTTGACTTGGATAAGGTCATCAATGCCTACCAGATTTAAGTTAAAAAAACAAAGGTTCGTCGATATGTACTTCATAGTGACGCTGAAAAATAAAGAAGAAAAAGAAAACTGAAAAAAGAAAAAAGGTAAAAAACTAAAAAAAAACTAAAAAGAAAAAACACTCAAAGAGAAATTACAGACCGGGACAAAAATGACGACCGAGACAGAGGGAATATAAGTGACGACCGGGAACCTCAAAGAGAAATTACAAACTGGGACACCCTAACACAAATCACGACCGGGACACAAGGAATATAAATGATGACCGGGACACAGGGACACAACTACAACGGGGACGCCGGGGGCACAGGTGGGATATATAAATGACGACCGGGACACAGGGATTGTTCGAATAGAAATTACAGACCGGGACACCGGGACACAAATGACGACCGGGACACCGGGACACAGGGAATATAAATGACGACCGGGACACTCAAAGAGAAATTACAAACTGGGACACCGGGACACAAATGACGACCGGGACACAGGAAATATAAATGACGACCGGGACACAGGGACACATCATTAGAATAATGAGGTATAGATCTGAATACGGATTGTTTTTCCCATGGACAATTATATGTTGCATGTTTAAGAGTCAGTAAACCTGACAATCTATTTATATACACAGACAATGGGACAGCGAAGAATGTTGTATATTCGCATGTTTTACGTAGTTAAAAACATATATTTATATCTATCTCTATTCACAGGTGGGACACAGGGACACAACTACAATGGCGCGTAACTAATATGGCGCGTAACGACTTACGCGCGCGGGGGGCTTGGGGGGGGAGCGAAGCGCCCCACCAACTAGGTGTTGGGGTGGCTCGAAGCGCCACCCCAACAGCTAGTATATATATATATATATATATATATATATATATATATATATATATATATATATATATATATATATATATATATATATATATATACTAGCTGTTGGGGTGGCGCTTCGCGCCACCTCAACACCTAGTTGGTGGGGGCACTTCGCGCCCCCCCCCAAACCCCTCCGCGCGCGTAAGTCGTTACGCGCCATATTAGTTACGCGCCATTGTAGTTGTGTCCCTATGTCCCACCTGTGAATATAGATAGATATATATATATATATATATATATATATATATATATATATATATATGTTTTTAACTACGTAAAACTTGCGAATATACAACATTCTTTGCTGTCCCATTGTCTGTGCATATAAATAGATTGTCAGGTTTACCGACTCTTGAACATGCAACATATAATGGTCCATGGGAAAACAATCCGTGTTCAGATCTATACCTCATGATTCTAATGATTGCCCTTGAGCTTTGTTGATGGTGATTGCTAATCGACCATTCCCTGTCCCGGTGTCCCGGTCGTCATTTATATCCCCCTGTGCCCCCCGGCGTCCCCGTTGTAGTTGTGTCCCTGTGTCCCGGTCGTCATTTATATTCCCTGTGTCCCGGTCGTCATTTGTATCCCGGTGTCCCGGTCTATTAGGAATAATAATGCATTGCACTGCATTTCTTATTCATTTCTTTGTTAGTGGCTGGATTCATCAATTTAATATTAAAGTGATAGCCGTCGGCTCCATCCCAAAAAATGATAGGATATTGTAGGGCATCGTAGCATCGATGAGTTTCAGCAATTCTTAACAACTGAGCGTTTCGCTTATGTAGAATAATATCTCGAGGTAAAAACTGATCACCGACCATAACGATTGTCACTTCGTCGATAGTCGGAGCATTGTATCTACGCACATGTTGGCCAGGAGGCGTTTTGTCAGCGGAAATAACAATTTTATGAGTATCAGTAGGCATCAAATCGATGGCTGTTTTGAACAGACGCACTAAATTATTATTTTCGTGGAAAAGATGTTGCAATTGGGAAACGATTGTCCTTTCAACGTTGGGAGAAATTTCGCAACGTGCATTCAATTCAGAATTTCTATCACTGATGAAGTACAATTGTAAAAATTTATGATTCTCGCCTGAGAATGGTAGAAGGGACCCTGCTTTATGATAAATTTGCCCTTTTACTTTGAAAGTAGACATAAATTGATCTGGATTTTCGATTTGGGCTCCAAACGACGTCATTTGGAAACATGAGTTGTATTGTCTGATTTTTGACAAAAAACGCTTAGATTCTGACGTAGTTCCAGTAAGGAAAGTCTTCAATGGCTCTGGTGGTGCAGCCAATAGAGGAAGTTTAACTTTTCCTGAGGCGCAACACATTCCCATTGTTTCACCATTGAATTTCAAGGCCTTGCAATAGGGACAAATTTTAGACATTGTCCGGATTTGAACACATCTACTCAAGCTATAATCATCGACTGGGTTGTACCTGAATGCCAGGCGATAACTTTCAGATTGCTCTGATTCCTCGGCACGCTTTCTTTTCTTACTTTCTCTATCAGCAGCAAGCCTGATTTCTTGCTGTTCTTGTAATTCCTCGGCACGCTTTCTTTTCTTACTTTCTCTATCAGCAGCAAGCCTGATTTCTTGCTGTTCTTGTGATTCCTCGGCACGCTTTCTTTTCTTACTTTCTCTATCAGCAGCAAGCCTGATTTCTTGCTGTTCTTGTAATTCCTCGGCACGCCTTCTTTTTTCACATTCTCTTTTAGCAGCAAGTCTGCTTCTGCGTTGCTCTGGTAGTTCCTCGGCATGCTTTCTGTTCTTTCTTTCTCTATCAGCCTCAAGCCTGTTTCCCTGCTGGTCTTTTGATTCCTCGGCACGCCTTCTTTTTTCACTTTCTCTTTTAGCAGCAAGTCTGCTTCTGCGTTGCTCTGGTAGTTCTTCGGCATGCTTTCTGTTCTTTCTTTCTCTATCAGCCTCAAGCCTGTTTCCCTGCTGGTCTTTTGATTCCTCGGCACGCCTTCTTTTTTCACTTTCTCTTTTAGCAGCAAGTCTGCTTTCGCGTTGCTCTGGTAGTTCCTCGGCACGCTTTCTTTTCTGACTTTCTCTATCAGCAGCAAGTTTTTTGGCATAGACTCTTTGAGCATCTTCATCAGTCATTGTAAACTTAAACATTAATAGATTTCTACGCGAACATATGTCTTATATAACTTGAATGACGTCACCTTCAAAGCAAAAATGACAGCAACTAATTTCATGACGTCAGCCGAAACATGACGTCACCTGATCCACAGATCCACAGATCCACAGACAGACAGACAACTTATTTTTATATATATAGATATATATATATATATATATATATATATATATATATATATATATATATATATATATATATATATATATATATATATATATATATATATATATATATATATATATATATATATATATATATTTACTACGTAAAACTTGCGAATGTACAACATTCTTGGCTGTCCCATTGTCTGTGCATATAAATAGATTGTCAGGTTTACCGACTCTTGAACATGCAACATATAATTGTCCATGGGAAAAACAATCTGAGTTCAGATCTATACCTCATTATTCTTATGATTGCCCTTAAGCTTTGTTGATGGTGATTGCTAATCGAAAATTCCCTGTGTCCCTTCATTTATATATCCCCCTGTACCCCCCGGCGTCCCCGTTGTTGTTGTTTCCCTTTGTCCCGGTCGTCATTTGTGTCCCGGTGTCCCAGTCTGTAATTTCTCTTTGAGTGTCGCGGTCGTCATTTATATTCCCTGTGTCGCGGTGTCCCGGTCGTAATTTTTGTCTCGGTCGTCATTTGTGTTCCGGTGTCCCGGTCTGTAACTTCTCTTTGAGCGTCCTGGTTGTCATTTATATTCCCTGTGTCCCGGTCGTCATTTGTGTCCCGGTGCTTCGTTGATGGTGATTGCTAATCGAACATTCCTTGTGTCCCGGCCGCTTTCTCTTTGAGTGTCCCGGTCGTCATTTATATTCCCTATGTCTCGGTCGTCATTTGTGTCCCGATGTCCCGGTGTGTAATTTCGTCAATCAACAAACATGACGTCAGTCAACACACAAACATGACGTCACCTGACAGACACATCCACAGACAACTTATTTTTATGTATATATAGATATATGTTTTTAACTACGTAAAATTTGCGAATATACAACATTCTTTGCTGTCCCATTGTCTGTGCATATAAATAGATTGTCAGGTTTACCGACTCATGCAACATATAGTTGTCCATGGGAAAAAAATCCGTATTCAGGTCTATACCTCATTATTCTAATGATTGCCCTTGAGCTTTGTTGATTTCCAAGTTTTTACATTCTAGTTTGTTTTCTTTTATATATATAGAAGATATAATCTGGTGTAACAGACAAAGTGTAACAGACATAACCCACAGACAACTTATTTTTATATATATAGATAAGCGTTGCGATTAAAAGATAATATTTAGTGCAAATCCTACAATGGCAGAAGAAACAGTCGAGGAATCAAATCGTGCAAGAAATTTTAGTATAAATCCTACAGTGGCCAAAGAAACAGCCAAGGAAGCTGCTCAAAGAGTTAATGCCTAAAGGCTTGCGACTAAAAGAGAAAAAAAGAAAATGAAGAGAAGAAGGCGTGCTGAGAAATCACAAGAACAACGTGAAAACAGGCTTTCGTCTCAAAGTGAAATCTATATATATAAAAATGAGTTGCTTGTGTGTCTGTCGACTGACGTCATGCTTGTGTGTCGACTGACGTCATGTTTGTCGACTGACGTCATTATGAGGATTGAGCATTATTCCGTCATGAAGTTGTTTGTCGACTGACATCATGTTTGTCGACTGAACGAAATTACAGATCGAGACAACAGGACACAAATGATGACTGGGACACAGGGAATATAAATGACGACCGGGACACTCAAAGAGAAATTACAGACTAGGACACCAGGACACAAATAACGACCGGGACACAGGGAATGTTCAAGGGCAATCATTAGAATAATGAGGTATAGATCTGAATACGGATTTTTTTTTCCCATGGACAGTTATATGTTGCATGTTCAAGGGTAGATAAACCTGACAATATATTTATGTGCACAGACAATGGGACAGCGAAGAATGTTGTATATTCGCAAGATGTAAGTATATAAGGCTTTGTATATGACGTCATTATAAGATGACACTACAGACCGGGACAGTCAAAGAGAAATTACAGACCGGGAAACCGGCACACAAATGATGCCCGGGACACCGGGACACAGGCAATGTAGATGACGACCGGGACTCTCAAAGAGAAATTACAAACCGGGACACAAATAACGAGCGGGACACCAGGACACAGGGAATATAAATGGCGACCGGCACACTCAAAAAGAAATTATAGACTGGGACACCGGGACACAAATGATGACTGGGACACAGGAAATATAAATGACGGCCGGGACAAAGGGACACAACTACAACGGGGACGCCGGGGGGCACAGGGAGGATATATAAATGACGACGGGGACACAGGAAATATTCGATTAGCAATCACCATCACCAAAGTTCAAGGGCAATCATTAGAATAATGAGGTATAGATCTGAATACGGACTTTTTCCCATTGAAAATTATATGTTGCATGTTCAAGAGTCGGCAAACCTGACAATCTATTTATATCTACATACAATGGGACAGCAATAAACGTTGTATATTCGCAAGTTTTACTTAATTAAAAGCATATAAATATCTATCTAAATTCACAGGTGGGACACAGGGACACAACTACAATGGCGTGTAACTAATATGGCGCGTAACGACTTACGCACGCGAGGGAGGGGCTTGGGGGGGGGGGGCGAAACGCCCCCACCAACTAGGTGTTGAGGTACAGCCCAGTCGAAGATTATAGCTTGAGTAGATGTGTTCAAATCGGGACTACGTCTAAAATTTGACCCTATTGCAAGGCCTTGAAATTTAATGGTGAAACATTAAGAATGAGTTGCGCCTCAGGAAAAGATAAACTTCCTCAACTGGCTGCACCACAAGACCCATTGAAGAGCCATTTAATTATTTCAAAGCAAGATACCTTCATACGGGCAAGGGTGGTCTTCAACACATAAATTCTAGATGCGTCACATCTTATTTTGAGGGAACTGAGTCAATCAGTGGAAACAGTCTGTGAAATTTCTAGATATGGGACCAGATATTAAAATTGATGAGGTCCAAAGAGGGGAGGGGAAGGGACCCTTACGGATGAACCTGATCTAAAGCTATTTATGGCCAGAAGATCCTTGTAGACAAGACATCATTCCAAATAAATTGAAATCGAATCAATAATAATAAAGAATTTGCTCAAACTTAAAAACTTAACTTTGTAATAGTGATTTTCTAACAAAAATCTTTGTTTTTATCAGCTGTCAAATTTCCACATTCAAGACTTTCCATATTACGGTTATCGTGGTTGCAGAAATAGCAGCAACCTTGTAAAAAACAAACACGCCCATAGTAAGCAAAAAACAAAGTACACCATGGTAAAGAATAAAACCATAGATGACTAGGTAATAAGTTTATCTGAAGTCAATCTGAGGTTATAGCGTCAAAGCACCTGATTCAGGCTTAAAATCACACAGTCACAAAGTTGTCTCCTAAAAACGAGGTTTAAAAAACAAAACAAAACTGGCAAAAATTTTCGTTTATAAATTTCTAAAGGTGAATTTAATCATATTCTTCATATTCTCCATACTCAAGTACAGAAAAGGTATGTTTGAAGGGAACGTATGAAGAGGCCCTGTCGTCAAATAAACTCTCGTGTTCGAGCTTGGGAACGGGGTGAACCGAGATCTACATATACACAACAAATTTTATCACAAATTTTCATAAAAAGCTCTTATGTCGCAAAAGCGGGGGTCCTGGCTTTAATGGCTCTGTTGCAGAATTTGAACCTTCTTTACACCAATATAGGAATCAATCTGCTTCCAACTAAGACAGTTTCTTTTATAGACTCTACACTACGCAAATGTACTAGGTAAAATAGCCTAAACAGTCATGAGGAAGTAAGCTACATTAGCTATGATCAAATTGCCTTGGAAGTGTTTGACTATTTCAAAAGAATTTCCAATAGAGAAGAAATGCCGCTGCCAATAATCATACTTAAGATGAATAAATAACTAAATGAAGTTTTGTTTCTAACATTGACAAATTTAAAGCGGCGGAGACAAAGGATGTGTATTAGTAAATAGATTTTCGGTGATAAAACTTTCGCAACAAATTAACGAAAATTCACCTTATAGCATTTTTGGTATGATTAACTGGGTTCTGTTGACCATGTACTTTTCCCCAAAAAATTTCTAAACATTGAATCAGACTCGTCTTTTCATTTTGTATCACTCTGCGTATTTCACTTACTTACAGAAATTAATTGACATAATTAGAAAAAATTAGGATTCTCGGTGATATTTTACTGTTTCCTTGCGACAGGCGGGATTGAACCATGGTCTCCCAGCTTCACAGGCATGGTTTCATCCACTACGCTATCACAAGGTATTACTATTGGATATTCAGAATACACCTGAAATGATTAGATAAACAAGTAATTTCTGTACGTTATACATTACGCAAATATACTAGGTAAAATTGCCAGCACAGTCCTGAGGCGAAAAGTTAAATAAGCTATAAGAAAAACTACCTTACAACTGTTTGACCATTTCAGAAGAATTTCTAATAGAGAAGAAAAACCGCAGCTAATTATCAAACTTCAGATAATTAAATAACTATCTGACGCTTTGTTTCTAAAAAGAACAAATGTAAGAACGACAGACACATATGAAGTGTGTTATCGTTAATCACCTTATTTTTTTCGGCAATATTGCATCCTCTCCCCTCACATAAAACTTTGTGTTCAAGCTTGAGAGACGAAGTGAACCAATCTCTAAGAAAAAACAAAAACATCATGGGTTTCACAAATTTTCATAAAAAGCTCTTACGCCTCAAATGTAGAAGTAGTGGCTTCAATGGCTATCTTGCGGAATTTGAACTTTTTGTGCACCAACATAGGAATCAATATACTTCCAACTAAGAAGATTTCGAATATGGGCTGTATACTACGTGAATATTCCAGTTAAACCAGCCTGCACAGTCATAAGGGGATAAGACAAATTAACTATAAGAAAAATTACCTTGCAGCCTTTTGATTATTTCAAAAGAATCTCTAATAGAGCAGAAGAGCGACAGCTAATGATTACACTTCATATAAATAAATAGCTAAAAAGCTATTTAAAAAAAGCTATTTATATAAATAAATAGCTATAAAAAAATAGCTTTTTTCTTAAAATCGTCTGATCAACACTGAGAAAGCCATTTAGCCAAAAAAAATATGGAGTAAAAAAAAAGAATATGGAGTAATTTCTGTTCGTTTTAAGTTTTAATGTTGCTCTTTACTTTCAGTTAAAAAAAAAATTGTTTTTTATATTTAATTATTTCAAAGCACTATTCCTGGTCTAACTTTTTTTTTGTATTTTACATGGAAGACATATTACTTCATACGGGGAAGGGTGGTCTTCAACACATAAATTCTAGATGCGTCACATCTTATTTTGAGGGAACTGAGTCAATCACTGGAAACAGTCTGTGAAATTTCTAGATATGGGGCCAAACATTAAAATTGATGAGGTCCAAAGAGGGGAGGGGAAGGGACTCTTATGGATGAACCTGATCTAAAGGTAAATATGGCCAGAAGATCCTTGTAGACAAGACGTCATCCCAAATAAATTGAAATCAAATCAATAATAATAAAGAATGTGTTCAAACTTAACTTTGTAATAGTGATTTTCTAACAAAAATCTTTGTTTTTATTAGCTGTCAAATATCCACATTCAAGACTTTTTCTATTACGGTTATTGTGGTTGCAGCAATAACAACAACCTTGTAAAAAACAAACACGCAAAAACAGCGTTTTTTACACGCTGTAAAAAACAAAGGTGTCAAGCTTATCTGAAGTTTTATTATTCAAGCTTATTATTCAGGTTACATAAGCTATAAGAAAAACTTCCTTACAACTATTTGAGACTATTTCAGAAGAATTTCTAATAGAGAAGAAAAACCGCAGCTAATAATTACACTTCAGATAATTAAATAACTATCTGACGCTTTGTTTCTAAAAAGAACAAATGTAAGAACGACAGAGACATCGCTTTTTACACGCTGTAAAAAACAAAACCATAAATGACTAGGTAACAAGCTTATCTGAAGTCAATCTGAGGTTATAGCGTCAAAGCACCTGATTCAGGCTTAAAATCACATAGTCACAAAGGTGTCTCCTAAAAACGAGGTTTAAAAAACAAAACAAAACTGGCAAAAAAATTTTTGGGTAAATTTCTAGCTGTTAATTTGCTGAATTTGAACGTATTGTGCACCAATATAGGAATCAATATACTTTCAACTAAGAAGATTTCGAATATGGGCTGTATACTACGCAAATATTCTAGTAAAACTAGCCTGCACAGTCATGAGGGGACAAGCCACATTAGCTATAAGAAAAATTACCTTGCAAGCTTTTGACTATTTCAAAACAATCTCTAATAGAGAAGAAAAGCGACAGCTAATGATTACACTTCATATAAATAAACATCTAACTGACGTTTTGTGTCTGAAAAGGACAAAGGTAAGAACAGCAGAGACCCAAGATTTGTGTTAGTATACAGATTCTTGGAGATGAAAATTTCACTCAAAAAGCTGAATACGGGAAATTTGGAAATTAAGATCATCCAATACATAGTTTATATAGAACTACTTTTGGAAGAAGAGAAAATATTATGTCTGAGTACCCTAAATATTTGGTATAACAACAACAAAAAAGAAGAAAAAAAGTCGTCTCATTAAACGACGTGAAATCTATCTATCGAAATGAAATCCAATACCAAACCTAACATTGCTCTTAGCATTACATGGCTGCTAAGTGCACACTCATTGAGTATTACTACTAATCAATTACGTATTCCCCAAAGTAATTGTAATTTTCTAGTTAGTAGCACACCCTCGCAAGCAACGATTTTCGTGTGCTACCGACTGATTTTGTTTGAATTTTTTCGGAAATAAATTGTTACTAAAAAAAAACAAAATTATTGTTCCTGCAACACCTGTTAAAAGTTCTTTTTTTTTTACTGTTACTTATACTTGGTTCAATGCAGGATCTACATCGTGTCATGATTTAGGATAATCAAGCTACCAATTTTTGAATCCATGCATATTTATGCTCCGGTAATAGGTGTTCCTCTTTTTCAAATATACATTTTGAAACTATATTCAAAAAAACATATAGCCTATAGGGAAAATGAGATTTCCCTGATCTCCTTTCTCTACAGAAAAACTGTTAACCGTTTTCTCATGTTTGAGGCTGGATACAAAAAAATTACCCATTATAAACTCCGAAACTTTAAATATATTCAGATTAGAATCAGTATGAACATTTTTGAGTTTTGAAGTTCTACTCGGTTGCATAAGCATAATAGATTCATATCTATTCAGTTTCCTATTTTCTTCGGAATCAGTTGACAATTTAGCAATATCCCAGGACTTATTTGTAAAGATGTTTTCAGGTTTGAAAAAAAAGTTGATAAATAATGTGTAAACTTGGCATCTTGACTAAAATTCCCTGTTGTTTCTATTTGTTGTTCGTATTTGTGATGGAAAGGCAGTGTGGTCTTCGTCACTCAGGACAGAAATCTCAAAATCTTGGGGATCCCACGTACCGGCAGCCCTGGATAGAGGTCACCAAAAACCTACAACTAGATATGAAGACGATGTCTCATTATCTAAAGTGACTCGTTGACAAACCATAGACAGCTCAGTGACGCTGCCTAAATAAAGAGCGATGTGGGCACAATGTATTATTATTTTTTTCAAGTGATTTGAGGGGAACTAACCCCCCTCACATGCTCATCATTTCCCCAAACACATCCAATCAAAGTATTGAGATAGCCATTTTGTTCAGCGTAGTTAAAAGGTCCAAAAATTATGTCTTTGTTGGTGACATTCCCCCAGCCATCAGGGCATGGGTTATAAGTTATGCCCTGGGGCCATTTAATGTTTTTACAGAAAAGGTGGTCGTACAAACTTCGGAGGGGCTCATTGGATTGGTTATCAGAAGTTTTAGTATCCTTTTAAGATCCAGAGATCGTGTACGGGATAACCCTCCCCCTTCAGTTCATATTTTTCCATAATGCATCTGATATAAATTTGAGTTGGTTATTTGTTGTCGTAGAAACTTCAAAAAATGATTATTCGATTGGAAAATGGAATGGTCTTTTTAATAGCCAAAATTGACTTCAGGCCAACAAGCCCTCCTCCTTCGCCCAACAGCACTTTGTTAGGAACAGTATGGTGCGTGAAGTTGAAACTGATAGGACTTGTTATGATGGATGGTGAACTAACAAACAAAAAATATTTGCATCCTAATGCTAGTAAGACCTTGATAAAAAAAACTTTACATCTTAATTATGGAAAATACTGTTATTTTATACAAATTAGATACATTGTGAGGATTTTAGCCTATAGGTCTCTTTTGTCACCTACCTCTTTTTCAGACTCTTTTCCAAATTATTTATAAAGATATTACGCACCATTCCTGGTCTTTTTTCTTGTTTCTTTTTTTGGTACTTGAGTTTAATTTCCCACGTTGAATGCAAAGACGTCAAAATCGGCTCTTATGCTGATAGTCAATTACTAGAAGAGGAAAAAGGTGTATTGGTTTATCCGTTCAAAAATAAACCATAAGACTAAGGATAAATCAAATTCTTCTAATGTCTTGTCATTATCATGTGCTACTCTAAATAAGAAGTTCATATAAACTAATGTAATTAATTGATTCAACTGTGTTTTTTTTACATATTTTGAGAAACTTTTTGAATCAACAGCGTAGGTAATTTTTAAGTTTCTATGTGAAAACAAAAAAGGAAAAAAGAAATGGAAGAAACATTTTATTTTAACTTTTTCTCTATACTAAAATGACGAATTAACTTAAAAAAAAGACTTGAATCTTTCTATTATTCTCTTATTGCTGGCTAACTCCTAGATTAAGTGAAATATTGTACGTTTATAGCTTGAATACTGTTGAATACTGTAACTCCGCGAAGGCAATCAAATACATATGTAAATACGTCAACAAAGGCAGTGACATGGCAGTTTTTGGCTTGCAGTCTGAAATCAGTGATATCGATGAAATCATACAATATCAGGCTGGAAGATACATAAGCAGTAATGAAGATGTCAGTGAATTCTTTCATTTCCGATGCATGAACGAAGTCCAGCTGTTGTTAACTTAGCGGTAAATTTACAGAATGGTCAACGTGTTTATTTTTCGAAATCTAACGTGCAGCAAAGAGCCCTGAATCCACCGGATACAACGTTACCTGCTCTCTTTTCGTTATGCCAAAATGATTCTTTTGCAAAAAACTGCTGTATACTGAAGTGTTTTCGTATTACACGTGGAATGCTAAAAATAAATAATTTGAACGTCGAAAACAGGGTAAGTCAGTCAAAGGCCAACCTAACATCTTCAAAGATACCACGATAGGAAGACTCTACACCATTCACCCCAATCAACATGAATGTTTCTTTCTCCGCCTGCTTTTGGTGAATGTACCCGGTCTGACGTCCTTTGAGTATTTGAGAACTGTAAACGGTACTATACATGACACTTACGTTATTGCATGCCAAGCTCTGAATTTATTGGAGAATGGCCAACACTGGGATAACTGCATCAATGACGCGTGCGAAACATCAACTCCAAGTCAAATTCGTGCATTGTTCGGAATCATACTAACAACTTACTCTCCTTCAGCTCCTACAGAGTTATGGGAGAAATATAAATCGAAAATGGCTAACTCCATCAAGAACGGTTAGAGACGTCGGATTTGACTTTTGATTTTACATCAGAAATTTTTAACTACACTTTGGTTATTATTGAAGATTTGTGCTTCTGTATGCCAAACAAACCTCTTCGGGATTTGGCAATGCCTTCACCTAATCGTACCGCTGCTGTTTCGATATGTGTTGAATTGGATCGTGAACAAAGTTACAACACGAGTGATCTATTGTCGTATGTACAAAATAATATTTCTAAGTTAACGTCTGAGCAAAATGACATTTATGATACGATAATGCATTGTGTCAATAACAACGTTGGAGAAATCTTCTTTAGGATGCACCAGGTGGTACTGGTAAAACGTTTGTGATAAAACTGATTCTGGCATCAAATCGATCAAACAATGACGCAGCCTTGGAAATTGCGTCGTCTGGAATAGCCGCAACGTTGCTGCCTGGTGGAAGAACTGCTCATTCCGCTCTGAAATTGCCTCTGAATTTGCATTCTACAGAAACTCCCACGTGCAATATTTCCAAATCATCTGGGATGGGTAAAGTATTGCAGCAATGCAAACTTATTATTTGGGACGAGTGCACAATGGCACACAAAAAATCGCTCTTGGCTCTGGATCAATCTTTGAGAGATTTGCGAGGGAATTTGAAACCCTTTGGAGCTGATTAAATTTGCTTGCGGGTGATTTTAGGCAAACATTACCTATAATACCTAGATCAACCCCTGCAGACGAAATGAATGCTTGCCTGAAAAATTCTAATTTATGGTCACACGTAAAGACATTAAAATTAACTACAAATATGCGTGTCCGATTGCAAAACGATGACTCTGGAAAGACATTTTCAGATCAGTTACTGGCAATTGGAAACGGAAAGCTCCCGGTAGACTCAATTTCAGGACGTATACAACAGCCTGCTGAATTCTGTAATTAAGTGACGTCCAAAAATGAATTGGTTGAAAAAGTATTTCCGAATATTCTAACCAATTATACAAATCATAAATGGCTAAGTGAACGAGCGATTCTGGCAGCCAAGAATGAAGATGTCCATGAAATCAACAATATTATTTTGACCAAGATTCGAGACCAGGCAGTCATTTACAAGCCAGTCGACACAGTTCTGGAACCAAATGAAGCTGTTAATTATCCATCTGAATTTTTAAATTCCCTGGATCTCCAAGGGTTTCCACCACACGTGCTACAACTAAAAAATAGGCGTGCCAGTAATACTGTTACCAAATATTAACCCACCAAAGCTTTGCGATGGCACGCGACTTGCCGTAAAAAGCACAATGGAAAACGTAATAGAGGCAACAATCTTGACAGAGCCTTTTGAGGGCGAGGCTGTTCTTATTCCTCCCATTCCCATGATTCCAACAGATCTTTCTTTTCAATTTTAATTTAAAAGATTGCAATTCCAATTCGATTAGCATTTGCAATCACCAACAACAAAGCTTAAGGGCAATAATAAGAAAAATGCGGTATAGATCTTAATACAGATTGTTTTTCCCATGGACAATTGTATCTTGCATGTTCGAGGGTCAGTAAACCTGACAATCTATTTATATGCACAGACAATGAGACAGCGAAACCAGGCTTGCGGCTCAAAGAGAAAGGGCCAGATTAGAAATGTGCAATTTACGTCAACAAAGGCATCGAGGAACCATGAGAGCAATGCGAAACCAGACTTGCAGTTCACAGAGAAAGTAAAAAAAGAAGGCGTACCCAGAAACTACCAGAGCGACGGGAAACCCGACTTGATGCTGAAAGAGAAAGTGAAAAAAGAAGGCGTGTCGAGGAACTACCAGAGCAACGTAAAAACAGGCTTAGGGCTCAAAGAGATAATGCCTAAAGAAAGCGTGCCGAGGAATCACGAGAACAACGTGAAAACAGACTTGAGGCTCAAAGAGATAATGCCAAAAGAAAGCGTGCCGAGGAATCACAAGATCAATGTCAAAATTATCGCCTGGCATTCAGGTACAGCCCAGTCAATGATTATACCTTGAGTAGATGTGTTCAAATCGGGACTATGTCTAATATTTGTCCCTATTGCAAGGCCTTGAAATTTAATGGTGCACTGGCTGCACCACTAGAGCCATTGAAGACTGTGCTTACTGGAACTACGTAAGAATCTAAGCGTCTTTTATTAAACATCAGAAAATATATATCATGTTTCCAAATGAGGTCGTTTGGTGCCCAGATCGAAAATCAAGATAAATTTATGCCTACTTTTAAAGTAAAAGGGCAAATTTATCATACAGCAGGGTCCTTTCTACCATTCTCAGGTGAGAATCAAAAATTTTTACAACTGCACTTCATCAGTGATAGGAATTCTGAATTGAATGCACCTTGCAAAATTTCTTCCGACGTTGAAAGGACTATCGTTTCCCAATTGCAACATTTTTTCCAAGAAAATAATGATTTTGTGCATCTGTCAAAACAAAAATCGATTTGAATCCTACTGATACGCATAAAATTGTTATTTCCGCTGACAAAACGCCTACTGGCGAACATGTGCGTAGATACAATGCTCCAAGCCTCCAGCTATCGACGAAGTGGCAATTATTATGGTCGGTGATCAGTTTTTAACTCGAGATATTATCTATATACTAGCCAACACCTAGTTGGTGGGGGCGCTTCGTGCCCCCAAGACCCCCCCCCGCACGCATAAGTCGTTACGCACCATTGTAGTTGTGTCCCTATGTCCCACCTAAGAATATATATATATATATAT
The DNA here is from genome assembly GCF_032884065.1 of Artemia franciscana. Taxonomy (NCBI): domain Eukaryota; kingdom Metazoa; phylum Arthropoda; class Branchiopoda; order Anostraca; family Artemiidae; genus Artemia; species Artemia franciscana. The sequence goes on from NC_088874.1 coordinate 31,626,396, forward strand.
ATATATATATATATATATATATATATTTTTAACTACGTAAAACTTGCGAATATACAACATTCTTTACTGTCCCATTGTCTGTGCATATAAATAGATTGTCAGGTTTACCGACTCTTGAACATGCAACATATAATGGTCTATGGGAAAACAATCCGTATTCAGATCGATACCTCATGATTCTAATGATTACCATTGAGCTTTGTTGATGGTGATTGCTAATCGACCATTCCCTGTGTCGCCGCCGTCATTTATATATCCCTCTGTGCCCCCCGGCGTCCCCGTTGTAGTTGTGTCCCTGTGTCCGGTCGTCATTAATATTCCCTGTGTCCCGGTTGTCATTTGTGTCCCGGTGTCCCAGTCTGTGATTTCTCTTTGATTGTCCCGGTCGTCATTAATATTCCTTGTGTCCCGGTGTCCTGGTCGTCATTTGTGTCCCGGTCTGTATATACATTCGTTTTTGAATTGGTCTTTTTTTTAGTTTTTAGTTTTTTCTTTTTTTTTAATTTTTAGTTATACCTCATGATTCTAATGATTGCCCTTGAGCTTTGTTGATGGTGATTGCTAATCGAACATTCCCTGTGTCCCCGTCGTCATTTATATATCCCCCTGTGCCCCCCAGCGTCCCCGTTGTAGTTGTGTCCCGGTCGTCATTTATATTCCCTGTGTCCCGGTCGTCATTTGTGTCCCGGTGCTTTGTTGATAGTGATTGCTAATCAAACATTCCTTCTGTCCCGGTCGCTTTCTCTTTGAGTGTCCCGGTCGTCATTTATATTCCCTATTTTTTATTAGTTTTGACGACCAGGACTTATGTCCTGGTCGTCATTTATACTCCCTGTGTCTCGGTCGTCATTTGTGTCCCGGTGCTTTGTTGATGGTGATTGCTAATCGAACATTCCTTGTGTCCCGGTCGTCATTTATATTCCCTATGTGCCGGTGTCCCGGTCGTAATTTGTGTCCCGATGTCCCGGTCTGTAATTTCGTCAGTCGAAAACATGACGTCAGTCGACACAGAAACATGACGTCACCTGACAGACAGATCCACAGACAACTTATCTATCTATATATATATAAAAATAAGTTGTCTGTCTGTGTGTCTGTCTGTGGATCAGGTGACGTCATGTTTCTGTGTTGACTGACGTCATGAAATTATTTGTCGTCATTTTTGCTTTGACGGTGACGTCATTCAAGATATTTAAGACATATGTTCACGTAGAAATCTATTAATGTCTAAGTTTACAATGACTGATGAACTTACCATGGCAAAAGCCGATGAAGATGCTCAAAGAGTCTATGCCAAAAAACTTGCTGCTGATAGAGAAAGTCAGAAAAGAAAGCGTGCCGAGGAATCAAAAGAACAGCAAGGAAACAGGCTTGAGGCTGATAGAGAAAGAAAGAACAGAAAGCGTGCCGAGGAATCAAAAGAACAGCAAGGAAACAGGCTTGAGGCTGATAGAGAAAGAAAGAACAGAAAGCGTGCCGAGGAATCAAAAGAACAGCAAGGAAACAGGCTTGAGGCTGATAGAGAAAAAAAGAACAGAAAGCGTGCCGAGGAACTACCAGAGCAACGCGGAAGCAGACTTGCTGCTAAAAGAGAAAGTGAAAAAAGAAGGCGTGCCGAGGAATTACAAGAACAGCAAGAAATCAGGCTTGCTGCTGATAGAGAAAGTAAGAAAAGAAAGCGTGCCGAGGAATCACAAGAACAGCAGGAAATCAGGCTTGCTGCTGATAGAGAAAGTAAGAAAAGAAAGCGTGCCGAGGAATCAGAGCAACCTGAAAGTTATCGCCTGGCATTCAGGTACAACCCAGTCGATGATTATAGCTTGAGTAGATGTGTTCAAATCGGGACAATGTCTAAAATTTGTCCCTATTGCAAGGCCTTGAGATTCAATGGTGAAACAATGGGAATGTGTTGCGCCTCAGGAAAAGTTAAACTTCCTCTATTGGCTGCACCACCAGAGCCATTGAAGACGAATGAATGCTTGCCTGAAAAATTCTAATTTATGGGCACACGTAAAAATATTAAAATTAACTACAAATATGCGTGTCCGATTGCAAAACGATGACTCTGGTCAAACATTTTCAGATCAATTGCTGACAATTGGAAACGGAAAGCTCCCAGTAGACTCAATTTCAGGACGTATACAACTACCTGCTGATTTCTGTAATTTAGTGACGTCCAAAAATGAATTGATTGAAAAAGTATTTCCGAATATTCTAAAAAATTATAAAAATAATAAATGGCTAAGTGAAAGAGCGATTCTCGCACCCAAAAATATAGACGTCCACGAAATCAGCAATATTGTTTTGACCAAGATTCGAGACCAGGCAGCGACAATTGGACAGCGAAGAATGTTGTATATTCGCAAGTTTTACGCAGTTAATTTGTATTGTATCTATCTATCTATCTATCTATATAAAAACGAGTTGTGTGGATGCATGTTTGTTTGTTTGTAAAAAGAGCGTTTGCATATGACGTCATTATTAGTACATACGGCTTTGTATATGCACAGACAATGGGAAAGCCAAGAATGTTGTTTATTCGCAATTTTTACGTAGTTTGAAACACATATATAAATCTATCTATATTCACAGGTGGGACACAGGGACACAACTACAATGGCGCATAACTAATATGGCGCGTAACGACTTACGCGCGCGGGGGGGGCTTGGTGGGGCGCGAAGCGCCCCACCAACTAGGTGTTGGGGTGGCGCGAAGTGCCACCCCAACAGCTAGTTTTTATATATATAGATATATATAAATAAAAATAAGTTATCTGTAGATCTGTCTGTCAGGTGACGTCATGTTTCTGTGTCGACTGACGTCATGTTTTCGACTGACGAAATTACAGACCGGGACATCGGGACACAAATGACGACCGGGACACCGGCACATAGGGAATATAAATGACGACCGGGACACAAGGAATGTTCAATTAGTAATCACCATCAACAAAGCACCGGGACACAAATGACGACCGGGACACAGGGAGTATAAATGACGACCAGGACATAAGTAAAAAAAAAATTAAAAACTAAAAAAATGTAAAAACTACAAAAAAACTAAAAAGAAAAAAACTAAAAACTAATAAAAAACTAAAAAAGCTAAAAACCTAAAAAAAAACTAAAAAAGCAAATAAAATGAAAACGGAAAAAATGAAAAATAAAGGAGAAAAACAAAACTAAAAAAAGAAAAAAAAACTAAAAAAAGATAAAAAACTAAAACCAAAAAAAAAGACCAATTCAAAAACGAATGTATATACAGACCGGGACACAAATGACGAACGGGACACCGGGACATGACGACCGGGACACAGGGACACAACTACAACAGGGACGCTGGGGGGCTCAGGGGGATATATAAATGACGATGGCGACACAGGGAATCGTCGATTAGCAATCACCATCAACAAAGCTCAAGGGCAATCATTAGAATCATGAGGTATAGATCTGAATACGGATTGTTTTCCCATGGACCATTATATGTTGCATGTTCAAGAGTCGTTAAACCTGACATTCTATTTATATGCACAGACAATGGGACAGCAAAGAATGTTGTATATTCGCAAGTTTTACGTAGTTAAAAAAAATATATATATATATATGTATATATATATATATATATATATATATATATATATATATATATATATATATATATATATATATATATATATATATATATATATATATATATATATATATATATATATATATATATACATATATTCACAGGTGGGACATAGGGACACAACTACAATGGCGCGTAACTAATATGGCGCGTAACGACTTACGCGCGCGGGGGGGCTTGGGGGGGGGGCGCGAAGCGCCCCCACCAACCAGGTGTTGGGGTGGCGCTTTGCGCCACCCCAACAGCTAGTATAGATATAAAAATAAGTTGTTTGTCTGTCTGTTCACTGACGTCATGTTTGTGTGTCGACTGACGTCATTATAAGGATTAAGCATTATGCCATCATGAAATTGTTTGTCGACTCACGTCGTGTTTGTCGACTGACGAAATTACAGACCGGGACAACGGGACACAAATAACGACCGGGACACAGGGAACATAGATGACGACCGGGACACTCAAAGATAAATTACAGAAGATAGCGACGAAGACCACACTGCCTTTCCATAACAAACAAATACAACGTAGAAACAATAGGGAAAAATTTCAAGACAGTGGAAATTATTTCTGTAGATATTTCGGCCCTATGTCCAAGGGCCGTCTTCAGCACAATACAAGAATAAGAGAGAAACTATATATATATATATATATATATATATATATATATATATATATATATATATATATATATATATATATATATATATAAAAGAACTTACATCAAATTGTGAGGATTAAAACTGAATAATTAAAAAAAAAACACTTTTTAAAACTTTTTTTAAAAATAGCCCTAGCATCCTTACTTCAACAAAGTTCAACCAGGACTGGCGAAAAGAATGAAATGAGAATGTATGCTCATTCAAACTGAAGAGAATAAAATGATTAGATGCAATTTCTTAAAGCTAATCTTGCTTGTTTAGCAGCCTGTCTCAAAGGCCTTTTCGTAGTTGGTTCAGTACTATTATAAATCGGTTTAGTAAAATATTTTGTTAGATCATTTTTAATTAAATTTGAGTATAAAGAATTTAGTGAGTATTCCCCCAAGTCCCTGTTCAAAGAAATATTATTATTTATTTTGAGATTAATTTCGATTGATTCTCGAACCACCTGTTTTATTCCCAAATCATTACTAATGAGTGAAGAGTTTTCAAAGAGTATCATGTGGGACGGATTATTAAATATATGCCAACCTAAAGCAGAATCAAAGGAGTTGTTGGAACTATTTCTGCTTTAGGTTGGCATATATTTATTAATCCGTCCCACATGATGCTTTTTGAAAACTCTTCACTCAAAAAAAAAAAAAAAAAATACACGTATCCGTGATCGTTTTTCTGGCAAAAAATACAAAACTCCGCATTTTTTATATATAGGAGTTTGAAACATCTATAGTAGGGTTCTCTGATACGCTAAATCTGACGGTGTAATTTTTCATAAGATCCTATGATTTTTAGGGCGTGTTTCTCCCTTTTTTCAAAAATAAGGCACATTTTCTCAGCCTTGTAACTTTTGATGGTAAACTAGATGAAACTAAACTTGATGAAAATCAGCATTAAAGTCTGATTCTTTTGATGTATCTCTTGATATCAAAATTCTCTTTTTAGAGTTTCGGTTACTATTGACCCAGGGCGCTCCTTACTTACAGTTTGCTATAATGAACTGTTTGATTTAAATTATGAATTCGTCATTAACTCCTTTAAAGTGCGATTTGAGCGTTGTGGCCAAGGCTATATGATACCAGGACATTTAAATAATATCTATATGAAAGACAGTACAAAACTCGCAGGTTTTGTTTGTCAAACTAACCTGGGTGAGAGTAAAGGTGGATAACGTTTCTCTAGAAAAAGAAAACAATGGGGAGCGTAAAGTAGTGCTCTGACAAAAGACAGTAGGCCTAAATGCCTTGTACACTCAACTTTGTCCATTGGACTTTTATTGCAAAATTTAGAGAATAAGTAAAGGCTAATACAACCTTTATACTGTTTTAATTAAGAAGCCAGAAGCGTAATAGGGGTCTGTATAAACACAAAATATTTCACGACTTTCCATCTAGGTTCCATTCAATGGTCTTTGTTTTAAGTTAATTCGTTATTTTAATGTAAAGGAAAAGTTCAAATAAAACGTTTCCTCCATTTCTATATTTCTGTTTTGTTTTTGCGTAAGAACTTAAACGTTACCTACTCTGTTGATTCAAAATGTTTCTCGAAATATGTTGACAAAAACACAGTTGAATCAATTAATTAATTGCTATTTTTCATTTAGAGCAGCACATGATAATGATAAGATATTAGAAGTATTTTGTTTATACTCAATCTTATGGTTTATCCTTGAAAGGATTGACCAATTCACCTTTTTTTTTTTCAAGTGATTGACTATCAACATAAGAGCCGAATTTTGACGTTTTTACACTCAACATGGGAAATAAAACCCGAGTACCAAAAAAAAGAAAGAAAAAAGACAGGAATGGTGCATAATATAGATAGGATATAATAGATAGGACATAAATAATTTTGAAAAAGAGTCTGAAAAAAAGGTTGATGGCAAAGGAGACCTAAAAGCTAAAATCCTCACCATGTATCCATTTTGTATAAAATAACAGTATTTTCGAGAATTAACATATAAGGCTTTCTTTATCAAGGTCGGTAACATTCTGATTGTTTTTTTATAAAATCAGGAATGGTGCAAAATATTTCGATTAACCTTAAGGTTAAAGATTTTAGCGTATGATTCAATACAACAAATAATCTGCCTGGGTCATATCCAGATAAATCATAATGTCGTATATGATAAAACATTCTTAACTAATAGTTACTACAGTGCAGCGCCCATGAGAATCGCCTCTAAAGAACGAGGATCAAAATTCGAGTCGCTCTGTAGTAACGAATTACTAGCTCGTTGACAGCCTCGTTACCAGGGATTCCAGCATGACCAGGTCCCCACTGTAACACTATATCATACCCTACCTTATAGCATTCGATATAATTGTTTAACATATATGAACTTTCATTCTGTTGAATTTTTATTTCTATGGAACTTGATAAGAAGACTAAAAAAACTTGATAGTCTTAAAAGATTACGTAGGGTTCATATTTTAAGCACGAATCCCTAATGAGTTTAACTGCAATCGGAATTGCGATTTTCTCTGCGTCAAGCGCTGATGCGAGGGGGTTTACACGAAATATTTTTTTTAATCCTAGTTTCAAATAACTTGGATTTGTGCAAAGAGAATATCAACTAATAGCACTAATAGTTATTTGAACCAACTTATTCTGTATCTAATATGATATGCTGGCCTAAAAGATTTAAATACGTGCGTATTTGTGTAGGGTCGATACATGGTATAAATGTAACAATATAATCAATCAATCAATCAATTTATTGATACTAAAAGAAAAAACTATTACAAAAGTAAAGCGGTCACTAGGCCCAAGAATCTTTCCTTGTGAAGGACAACAGAGAACAAGAATAAAACACTATTGTAAAATATATGCAAAAAAAAAAAAAAAAAAAAAAAAAAAAAAAAAAAAAAAACACTGGAACAAAACAAGGACATTGAACAGATAGGATATTTAACAGATAGAAGATTTAGAAGGAGATTTAACATATAGCTAAACATGATTTTAAAAGAAGAGAAGAGACATACAAATTAGGAAAGGATTAATAAAGAGAGAAAAATTATTGAATCGGAAAGACCCGACGAAATAATGCCTTTGCAGAAAGAAAAAGTGGGACATCCGAAGGGATGGAGTTCCATAATAGAATTGATTGATATACTGGAGACCTCTGGGCTGCTGTAGAAGATCTTTTTGGTAAAATAAATCGTCGATAAGAATTACGTTAAGAAGAAAAGTCCTGAGCCTGTCCGAGCCTGTGCCTGTCCGAGAGAAAAACTGCTGTAGGGGCGGAGGGAGAGTACCTAGAAAAGTAGAATGCGCAAAATAAAGAGTACTTTTACCAATAATATGATCCAGCGGAGCTATTCTAGTACCATTATAAAGATCAGAGGAAGGGTAAAGCCGAGGGAGAAGAAAAGTAGCCTTCACTGCCCTATTTTCGGCTCTTTGAACTGAGCAGAGAAGAGATTTATTAGTATTACCCCAGACAGAGCAGCAATAAGAAAGGTAAGGATAAATAAAAGCATAATAAAGAGCAACCATAATATCAGGAGGAAGAAATGAGTTAATCCGGTGCAACATTGAAGACTAGCGGAGGATTAAGGAACGGGTGTGAGTTATATGCGGTTTAAAAGAAAGAAAACAGTCAAGATACACACCAAGAAATTTCACCATAGTAGCTTGTGGTATAATATTGTTCCCAGAAATCAGGGTGATTGGCTCCTGTACGTACAATGAAAAAGTTACTGTCATCAGCAAAAAGAACAGGGTGAACATGGGGATGAAGACCATCAACAAGATCGTTAATGTAAATTAGAAACAAAAGTGGTCCAAGCACAGAGCCTTGTGGGACACCTTTCAATACAGGCCAAGTAGAGGAAGAAGTACGGTTAACCAAAACATACTGAGATCTATCTGAGAGGTAGGACCTAAACCATTCTAGTGGGACTCCATGCACTCCAAATAAAGATAGTTTAGACAGAAGAACATTGTGGTCAACCATATCAAAGGCCTTTGAAAAGTCAAGAAATAGACCCAAAACACACGAGCCCTTGTCCAGATTAACACGAACAATAAATATAGCATAATATTTTTTATAATCCAAAAAATAAAATGATAAAACTGTGGAGTAAAAAAAAGAAGAAAACCCATGAGGATACGATTCTAATACAACATAAATAAATTAACTTTATTCAAAAAATGGCCAAAGAGGTTCAAAAAACACCAATAATTTGCTGAGTTTTAAAACACAGATCTGCAGATATTTGTTTCAGTCGTGAGGGTGCATCAAAAATGTCAAATTTAGAAAAAAAATTTATGGTTCCAGTACCATCGAGGCAAACGCAGAAGATATTTACAATACTTAAAATATCCTAATCGTATTTTCTTCGTAACCTTCTTGTGAAGAAGGAAACCAAAACCAGAAAGATAAAAATCAGCAGGGGAACAAAAACAAGAATAAAGACGACAAAGTCCTTTTCGGTTATACTGACCACGATTGGGTGAAATTTTTCCGTAACCAATCCGCATACTTTTCAGCACGCTGGACGTAATAGTCGAAAATGACGTGGAAAAAGATAGACCTAACAATTCAATATTTGCTGAACACGTTATAGTTGAAGAACTCAAGCAGAGAGACGATGCTGGTGGAGGACTCCCAAAACACAAAAACTTACATTTGGCAGCATTAACTGAAAGGCCTACTAGGGACAGTGCAGCTGAAAGCAGGTCAAATTTTGCAGCTAGGCTTTGTTTTGTCCGGCTAAGAAGCAAAACATCGTCAGCATAAGCAACGTGACTAATGCCTAAACTATGATTGCAAAAACTGTCGGTTGAAGACGTCGGAGACACGAAGCTAAAACGTGCTTAAATATACTCGGAGATAACACGGCACCTTGCCTAACATCTTTTTTAGTGGTGTGACTCTGTAAGCTCAGCCAGAGTCGACCAGCTCTAAATGAGTACCTGGAGAAATATGAGGAAGGTAAAGAGGAAGTGTGTGCGAAATCACAGGATGGTTGGCCCCAGCCCCTCATTGCACTTCCTGGCTGAATGGCCAAGAAAAAGAGATCAGAACTGCCAGTAGGGACTGTAAAGTCCAATGCCATATTCTTTATCTTTTCTTTTATATAATCCCCTACCGTACCCTTCCACATCACCCTAACGGAAGAATTAGCATACCAATACTTAAGCAAGGAAACAACAGAGAGCTTAATGCCAGAGACTACTGGAAAAAAAAAACATTTTAATGAATTACATTGTCAAAAGCACTAGATATATCAACAGTCAAAAAAATACAGGGGAATTTCTTGAGCATTAGCTTATTTCATTAGGCGACCCACAATGAGGTGAGCTTGACCGCAGCCCATACCTTTTCCAAAACCAAGCGGGAAGGATATCAAATCACACTTGGAGTTAACGGTCGGTAGCAGCACATATTCAGAGAGCAAGCAATGGGGTCCTTATCCCTCTTAACAATAGAAGATGTACAACCGGATAAAAACTATCTGGCACAATGGACTGTGCCAAGCACATGTGAAACAATAACTGAAAATGCTTCAGTAGTTTAGGAGAATCATAAGCAACAAATTCGAAGCAAAGACCTTCACTGTCGAGAGAATCAGGCTTAATCACTTGCTTAAGATCTCGGAGCATAGCACGGGGTATAACTCCTTGGTTTTCCTGCCAGAGGGACCATCAGAGGCATTTAGTCTCCCCCAACGCAGGGAATACTTATACTCTCATTTAGTCTTCTACTTTATTTGATGAACTGAACGAGAAGGAGGATGATCACAGGCTATCCACATGCGGAGCCAGAACTTAGCTTTTTGTTTAGCCATCTTCACTTTGGGACCAGCCTTCCATAAGGGATTACCAGTACCCATTCTGTTCGCATGTGCTCAAACGGGATAGCTTTTTTAGCGCCAGACTTAAGACAGAACACTATCTGCTGATAATACGAGTAGATATCTTTCCGCGTTAAAGTTGTATATACAGATATTTGCAATAAGTGGAATGGTACTTTAATAGATGATAATAACTGGGACAATGTCAACACAAAAAGGGGAACATTGGCATTTTTCCCATTATACTTTGAGAGCCACTAGGGAGAGTTTTGGCGCACAGATCTTACCATAGAGCAAGATAGTTGGCACGTGATTGGTATATGGTTGTCGTTGATTTTAGAGTCGACAACCTGAACGATTGATAAAAATAGAGTTGAAAATGACACAATTACTTTATCAAGATTGGAAGTAATACCATCACGAGTGGGGATATAAGTAAATAAAAGATCTTTATCAGTCAGATGAAATCCTCCGGGCAGTGAATCAAGAAAAATGTCAGATCGGTCAAAATTAGATAATACGTCAGTATTCATGTCGCCGGCGAGAACCCATTTTGTATTTTATTTTGCAAGGTCGCTAAGTAGTGTTCGTAGGCGATTACAGGCGTGTGAAAAACGAGACAATGACTGCACAGTTTTTCTATTACAGGGGAAATAAACGTTTATAAATGCAGTATCACCACATTTTATCTCTAAGATCTTAGCATCACTTTGCAATAATATTGGCTTAGTTTATGTCTGAAATAGATGGCCAGACCTCCTGATGGTCTATCACGGGTTTTCTGGCTGGCTCTTAAGAAGGTAAATGGGTTCGAAAACGCTTTTGGCCATCAACATTCACTTTAGAGAGAAGGTGCTCCAGTAAAAACACAATACCAATGTCAAAAAGCTCATTAATTATAGAAGATCCTTTCTTTCGTACAATCTCGGTCAACTGAGTCAAATGCCTTTTCAAAGTCAATGAATAGGAGGTAGACCTTCTTGTTCCATTCTTTTAATTCCTCGACAAGCATTCTCAATACATGTATTAAATCAGAACATGATCTCCCAGTTCTGAAACCATGCTGCTCTTCTCGTAGAGTTGCGTTTAGTGCTTTTTGCAGACGCTATAAAATGACGGAGGCTAATAGTTTGGATGAGATAGGGAGAAGATTGATGCCTCTCTAGTTACGGCAGTTCATCAAGTCTCCCTTCTTGAAGAGTTTGACTATAGTGCCTCTGCTCCAATCTCTTGGGACCTTCCCTAAGGTCCATATTTTGGTGAAAAGGGAGAGCCAAATGGATATGCAGGTACTAATTGAGTACTTCAGCATTTCTGCTGGAATGCCATCTATACTCGGGGCTCGTCCATTTTTTAAATTCTTTGCTGAATGCAAGACCTCCTCAGCAGTCAGAGGAATGTGTTGATGTCGAAATCATTAAAAGGGATATCAGGTACATTTGCTCGGTCACTTCCGTAACTTTTGAGAGAAGTAAGGGAAGCGTTGAATGCTGTCTACCTTGTCCAGGTAATTTAAGAGGCAAGCCCGGCGTGTACCATGGCTCTTGCAAACAACTCTTTCACCCCTTTTTGCTTACTTTTCTCCCGTCATCCTCATCGCAGCGTGATTCCCTATAAATATCGGATATTCCTAATTATATTCGCACTGCTTGATCCTGCCCTAAATTATATAGGTCACTGATTATGAAAATATTAATAAGAAAATCCACAGCTCTCAAGGGAATTCTCACTCAAATAGCGAAATAATCCGCTTATACAAGTTATAGTCCTTTGATCACTGAATTAATTATTATCAAAATATAGGATGTAGGTCGGTAGGAGACTATAGTCCTTTACCAATTATTATCGTATAGGGTCGGACAGAGTTCTTCTTATAGATTAGCGCTGGGAAAACGATCCTGGTTAGATTAAAAATGTGTTTTTCTGGATTATACAGTCTCGTGATAATTATTTTATACCGCCTCGAAGAAGGTTTGAGCCAGAATATGTTCGTTAAGTAGATGGCTGAGTAGTAATTTTTCCTGGGTTGGCTCTTTTTTTTCCTCTGGTTTTCACCCTTGAAAAGTTGTCAATAGAATGAATCAGTCACATTCTTTAAGTTTGATTGCACGGTGGATTTTCTGTAAAGCAGTTACTCGAGAATCCGATTTTGAGCAAGGAATCTTAAAGGCATTAGGGGACTTCGCATATTTTTACTATTTTGAAATTATTTGAAAGTGATTTTTTAACTTCTAATACACTTTCAAATTAAAATTATACCGTTTTTTAGGAATGACAGAAGACCTGACATCACCAGTCGATTCATTTTAAAATTTCAATAAGGAATTTGTTAATAACTCCTTGAAAGTGTGAATTGAGCGTTGTGGCCAAGACTACTCAAATGATAGTAGGCACTCTTGTTAGTTTAGCTATTTATGATTTTGGTTATTAATTCGTTTTCGGTTTGAAGACTCATTAACTAATATCAAATTAACGCCACTTGTGAATATTTAGGGCTTTGTAAATAACTTTACAATAACGTTATTAGATACCAGGATATTTAAAAAAAAGTCTTAATGAAAGACAGTATGAAGCTCAGAGGCCTCACTTGTTAAAACTAACTTGTCTTGTATAAATGTAATGTGTCAAATGAATTGCACTGTTGGAACTATCTGGGGAGGGAGGAGTAAAGTCGGATAATCTTCCCTAGAAAAAAAGGAAGTGTAAAATAATGCTCTGACAGAATACAGTAATGGCCTTGGATAGTGGACACTGTCTACTGCAGTAATACTACAGAATTTAGGAATGATTAAATGCTGATACAACCTTTGTGCTGTTTTAATTAAGAAGTATGAAGCGTAAAACGGGTCTTTATGAAAGTAAAATATTTCACGGCTTCCAACCTAAGAATTAGCAAGTAATAAGAAAAATAACGTAATACAAAGATTCAACAATCTATGTTTTAAGTTAATTCGTCATTTAAGTGTAAAAAGACGTTCAAAACTGGAGCCGTTGATTAAAGTCACAACCTAGAAACCTGACTGTGTAATCTGGGTAGAAAGCTGGAGCTGTTCTTGTGTTTTGGATCTCTGCTTATTTCTCCTTCCCTTTTCTCGACAGATAAATCTTTCCGGTTTAGCCCCCTAGTGAAGTCAGGATGGATCTTTGATAAATAGACCTTACCACAGCTGTAACTAAGACTAGCCTTGACTCGGCATTGCACTGGATTCTGGGTGGCTGAGTAATGCGATGCACTCGCAGTTACAAAACCCTCACCATCATTAATTCCTTGAATATTTCTATACTTATGCATAAATTATACAAGGAAAAAGAAACATCGGGCAAACTTTACTTATGCCTTTCCAAACATTTCTAAAGTACAAAGCAACGACTGTTTTTTTTTTTTTTTGTATTTTTACTATTGTTTACCTGATAAATTTGACATATTACACTGATACTACGGCGCAAAAAAGTGCATTAGATAATTGAAACAAACTTCAACTGTTTTCCAATAAAACACCAAAGATGAATCAAAAAATTGTACGTAAAATGTTTAATCCCACTCATCATCCTCTTCAGCTGAATCACTAGAATCTCCATCATCGGAATCTGATTGGATGACACGGCTTCTTTCCGCTAATGCTCGAGCTAATGCTCCAGCTAAACCGGCATTCTCATCCATGCTAGACTTGGAGGAACTATCAGTTTGCTATAAGAGAAATACGTGAAACAATCAAAGTAAAAAAAACAAATTTTGAGCAAAAACGTTTTTGAAAGAATGCTACAGGCCTTTACAAAAATTTTAGTTCGATGCTAAAAATCGACTATGAATATTCTAGAAGAAACAGATAATGCTAAAGTCTAAACAAAAACATCAGGAGTTAGGGTGGAGAAGAAGCATAATTTTACAGAATTTCCACAAATTGATTAGATTGCTGACAAAAAAACAACAACTCCTTGATTTTCTTTTCAATTTCACTATAGACAACAGTACTTAATAGTACATCTATCATTATTTCCTTTACAGAACTGAAAAAGAAACTTTAGGAGTGAGCTATTTGTAACAGCCATTCCAGTTTTTCTTCAGGGACAAGGTAAGGACCCTATGAATTATATTAGAGGCTATGAAAGATGTCAAAAACATTTTTTGGTATACCCATTTTTTTTACTCTATTAGAAAATTCCCTTTTGACAAGTATTTTATAAGATACAATTAATTTATTTTACCCGAATGTAGACATCCAAAAAAGAAAAAGAATTAAAGTAAGGAAAAAGCAAAGAGTATGGTAACTTACAGGAGTAGAAACTGCCGCTAGTGTCAACAAATAATCACAAATACCATCTAACATTTGGCGTCACTTTGCATTTTCAAGCTCTGTATTCGTTTTCCTATCATAAATTGAGATATGACGCTTATTATAACATCAGTTTTACTAATTACATCAACTGAACCAATTTTTCTTTTTATTACACTGAAAAAAAGGCAAAGAAACACCCAAAACTAAATGGCGTGGACGTTTTTTGTTGATACTAGTGCCATTTTTCACCCTTATAAGGTATCCATTTCTTGGGAAAAAGAACAGAAACGAACTGGGAAAAAAAATCAGCTTCTCAACATTACAAGATAAACAGCTAATCCAAAGAACGTTCGTAAATAATGCTAAATGGCAGGAAATTTAAAATCTACGAGGTTTTCAATTGAGTCGAGTTTCAAAGCAGGCTAAAAAAAAAAAAAAAAAAAAAAAATCGAACCAAAAACACACTGTGGATGTGTGTGAACCAAAAACAGCAAACACAGAGCATGTCAAAATCTTTTTCATAATTATAAACACCATGAAAAGGGCGCCATGTATTTGAAAGCTAGTTAATCAGAGTATAATAATACATAATGACAGTAAACATGTAAAATATATGACACAAAAGAAAAATGCAGAAAAAAGGCTCTAGCTCTGAAAATCAAGTAGACTGGTGAGGTCTGTTTAACTTTATTCCTCCTCAAATGATTCTTATTCAAACCACTGAACAGATAGCCATTCACTTTTTTAACTATAATAATTTTTGAGCGTCTACTCCTTTGCCATTACTCTATGGAGCAAATTTGGGTAGTATACAAAGTACACAAACTGTAAAAGATTAACTTTTGAGACATAGGCTTCTAAACTTACCGGAACCAAGAGGTTAGAAAATATGCTTACAAATTCAGTTATAAAAAATATGGCTAAAACATGGTTATAGTTTCTTCAGATTGCAGAAAAATTTGAGACAAATGAACCAAGACTATTCACTCTGGGTTTGCATCACTGAAGCTATAAAACAAAACCATATATTTCAAAGCACTTCAACGACCGGTTAAATATTTCAGCAAAACCACGGAACAGAATTCAAATCATGAGCGACACAATACAAGAGAGATGAAAGATACGATGTCAGGCAGAACAAACAATTATCTTAAGTATCAATTGGATTATCAATAGAAAAATTTCGGAGGGCTACTAGAACCAGCCATTTATGAATACATTCATTTACGAATACACTTATTTATTCATTTTAAGATTTATTTTAACTGAAGTTATCAATGCAGAGAAAACTAAATGGAACTTAAAAAGATTGTACTAGAGCCCTCCCTCTGCTCCTAGCGGCTGTTTAGTTGATTGTGAGATGACTTGGAGTATCTGCTCTAGCATAGACTCCTTCCTCTGTCACTATCTCTGAAAGTAAAATGCTACTTGCCTGGCAACATAGTAGTTAATAATGGTAGATGGTAATAAGAGTACCTAATCTATTAATGATAGGTATTGACTTTGTTTAAACGATGATTTTGACAGGACCTGTGTCTGTCATCATCAAGTTAAAATTCAAATCTCTTGCCAGAAAATAAAATCACTAAATAAAATAAAACAAAAATCACTGAAAAACACTAATGAGCCAAACCTGGAATCATTCAGAACACAAAAGTTGGAAAGGTATTTGGCTAGTAATTTAATATCCATAACTCTCAGCAGCAAATATATAATAAGAAATACCAAAGAACTAGTTAAAAGGCTAAAAAGCATCAACATATGCAACATGTGCAGTTTTGATGTTGTATCTCTGTTTACCAGCATACCCTTGCCCCGACCTATACCAGCTTTACAATCAGCTGTAGAAAATGATGATTCCTGGAAAGAATTGACTAGCTTAGACACCAAAGACATAATTATTCTCACGTCTTCATGTCTGAGCAATGCTTACTTCACTTTTACGCATCAAACTTATAAACAGAATTGAGACATACCAATGGGATCAGCCTTGACACCAGTTCTCATAGAGTTGTTTCTAAAGTATATTGAAAAATTATACCTTCAAGCAGGATTTCAAGTATTTCCAACTCTACAAGAGATATGTGGATGATTGTTTAATAATTTGAAAAGGGACAAAAGACAAAATAAGATCCTTTCTCAGTATTTTCAACCAGCAGGATCCAGATTTAAAGTTCACCATTGAACTTGAAACTAACCACAATTTACCATTCTTAGATGTTCTTAATACCAAATGGGATACCACCCCATAGTAAAAAATTGTGCGGTGTATTCCTTGGTTGATAGAACGCTTGTAGTGTGTTCCTCTGATTTTGAGCTGAAGACTGAACTTGATCATATAAAAGACGTTCTGATAGGTAATGGATACCCCAAACAAGTCATTGATAAGGTTATTGCCAGTATAATGATATCCAGAAAAACCAAGAGCACTGCCCTTAAGAGTGAAGAAAATAAACTTTTTGTCGTTACCTTATATTAAGGGCATCACTGACATTTTAAGCTCCAAACTTGCTATGCTTGGCTTTAATGTGTTTTTTCCCTCTGGAATGACTATCTCCTCCTTCTTGAAAGGCAAGGATAAGATTACTTCAGATCCAACAGGGGGATGTAAGATTACAAGCAGTTGCAGTGATACCTATGTAGGTCGTACCATGAGATCTCTACATCACCGATTTAAAGAAGCTTAAGAAGGAAAATAATTTTTCTGCACTGGTCCGTCACATTTTTGAAAACCCTTCTCACTCCAGTAAGTTTGACCAGGCCCAACTTATTGCTATTGTTCCACACTTCTTAAAGCAGAAAATCAGAGAAGCTCTGGAAATCGTTAAAAACAAACCAACCATCAATAAGGACAATGGTAAATTCTGTATTAGCGACATTTTGGAACCTATGACCCATAGACTGAAAACTCACAAAACACTCCTCCCCCCTCCTACAGCCCCCCCCCTTTTGGGATCTACTAAGAAAGCGGCCATCAATGCCCCTACCAAAATTCTGGCCATGTTACAACAATAATTCCAGGTTCGGCTCATTATTAGTGTTTTCCAGTGAATTTAGATTTATTTTATATAGTGATTTTATTTTCTGGTAAGAGATTTGAATTTGAACCTGTGATGACAGACAGAGGTCCCATCGAAATTACTGTTTAAACAAAATCAAGACCTGACATCCATAGCTTAAGTAAGCTTGCCATCTACCATTATCTATATATATAAAAATAAGTTGTCTGTGGATGTGTCTGTCAGGTGACGTCATGTTTGTGTGTTGACTGACGTCATGTTTGTTGATTGACGAAATTACACACCGGGAAACCGGGACACAAATGACGACCGGGACATAGAGAATATAAATGATGACCAGGACACTCAAAGAGAAAGAGACCGGGACACAAGGAATGTTCGATTAGCAATCACCATCAACAAAGCACCGGGACACAAATGACGACCGGGACACAGGGAATATAAATGACGACCAGGACACTCAAAGAGAAATCGACGAAGCGGAATAAATGTTACTGCCACACTTCATGTTGCCCATGAAGCGTAAATTCTTGGAAATCTTTCATGGAGAGAGAGCTGGATTTCCTGGTATTGATTAAGTACGATCAGAATTAGCTTAAAAAACTTTTTTTTTACTGAAAATAACATCAAAACTTAAAACAAAAATGAATATGAGCGCAGGGCTAACACCCCTCACTTCTTCTCAAGACCAAAACATAGTTGGCACTTTACTGAAAACAAAATATATCTTAAATGTTTTCCCCTTAGTAAATAAAGAAGTCTTAAGTCTATAAGGAATAAATATAAGAATATGAATATTAACTGACAATTCACGGTTCTTCGTTGTTTTTTCTTGTTTTTAGTAAAGCAAAAATTATTTTCTGGCTTTGAAAAGATATGGAGGCTGCCAGCCCTACTCCTTTCAATTTTTAATCGTTTTGAGTTTTACTAGGTTATCTATTGTAATTTCTGTTCTTTTTGGGATTCATTTATTTATTAATGGGGATTTGTGGTAGTTTTACACTTGGAAAATCAGAAAAGCAAACTCAAAGAATTGGACAATTCTTTCATCCGTAAAAACTTAAGCAATAAGAATTTGTTGGTTCTCAAAGCCAACTTTCTTTTCAAAGGATATATAAAGACGATTTCATCTCCATATCTCCGATGACATGGCCGTAATCTATCTCCAATCTCTAGTGATGACAGCCAGAATAATACTATGGTAACCTTTTCAAAATCCCCAAAACTGATTCCCAGCTCAATGATGATTTTCAGTCAGTTATCTGAAAGCAAAAACGCAAAAGGCCCTCCTTAAGCCCTCCTGAAATAACTGAAATCCCTAATACAGTTTCAGCTATGGAAATGAAGTACTAACCCATCATTCTTTTCACCCCAAAAGTAAAAGACCAAGCGTTTGCTACCAAAAATATAAGTAACATCAGAATTACTGTTCAAATTTTTAAGATGAGAACACTAACAGAGATGGGTTTCTCAAGGTTATGTTACAATACAGAAAGGATGCTTGCAAAGTTCTTAATTAACATATTGTTGGTAATACACCAGCTTACTCGAAATGGTGGAGTCCAACTATGAAAAAAAACACTCAAAATAGTTTGTATATTGTTTCGATCTTACTATAAACATAAAACCTGAAAGATGATCTCACGCATAATAAGGGAGAAGTAATGGAAGTTTTTAAAGTCCATTGGATGAGCAAGCCGAACACAAATGGGCTTTTAAACAGTGTGAATGTCCTTCTTATTTAACCAGTGAGTACCCAGTTTCACTAGTTGCTCCTTTTGGGTCAACCTAAATTTTTTATTACATACCAAAAGAAGCATATTTAATCGTAGAAATATTTTAGGCTTGGTCACAAACCTGTGTTCTGGTCTTCTAATTAGGCAGTGCGTTCTTCGTCACTACTTTTAGTTCTCTTTCACCGTTTTCGAAATTATTTTGATTGATTATTCTGCATGTCACTTCTTCAGAGAAAATTTGAAGTTGTTACGTGAGCCCTGTTCCTCACAAGAAAGGAAAGACCAGGAATATATACCCAATCCATATTAACATAAAGGACCTTGTAAGACAATCTTGAAAACACTGACATAAAAATCAACGCTGGGAGGGGTTAGGGCACTTTCTCTATACGAAAAAGTTCTTACTGACTCCAACCCTGATGGAAAATACCCAAATTCAAAGAAGCCGCAAAGGACCAATAAGGAAACAAGAAACCAGTGATTAATCCAAATTTTTTCGCAGAACTATGAAATACTTAGTCATTCAAATGAACCCAGCTTTAAGCCCCAGCCCTATAAAATTATATACTAATTACTAACACTAAATTGAAACTAAACCCGGAAATTTGGAGCTAAAATAATGATTTAAATAATTGCTCCTTTCTTCATAGAGTTCCTTGCTAGTCTGATATTTCAATTCTTCAATCAACTTCAAATACGTTTCATTGCTGGCTGATGGCTTACAACAAAGTTTTCCTCCATATTCCCAATTATAATATCTTAATTCTTTGCTTCTATTTAAAGCTCATTATTGTCTTAATAATTATTGGTTTTTACATATGCTAAATTTATTCTTAGTTATTAAATGACCTTACTTCTTTGACGAGAAAAATAAACTTTTAAGAACATCCTTTTTCAATTGTCTCTTTTTCTAGCATTCGAGAAGAAGTGGCTGTACACTCCTAGTTTTCCACAAAGATTTAGAGTTGGGCTACATTTAATATCAATATATTGGTACGTTGGAGCAAATCTCAATATCAAAGCAAGATTATTGATATCGAAAACGATATTTGAAATTTTAAAAGTATTTTAGCTTTTTCTTTTATTTACCTGTGAACGTTCTGTGGTAAAGATCCTACATAGAAAATTGTGCCGGAAATGGCTGAGGAGAAGAACAATAACGTATTTCATCCATTGACTCCTCCATGCTGAAAATGTTGCTGAGGACCTTCAAAGGATTTGGCTGTATAAAATGCCTCTGAGGCTCATAGACCTTGCTCAGTTCTTACCTGTCAAGATTGCAACAAATTTTTGATTTGGCGATTTTCACATTCCACATCTTGATCTGTGTTTCATGAAAATGTATATTTTTCCTGATGATCTAATCCAAGTTGATAGTACTATAGAGAGAGATATGAATTTGGCCATTCTGGCTGCTGAATCTGAGTCAATAGACGCAAGTGACGTCATGGTCCCTTTGATTCACTCATGACAGATACAAGCTAGTTTGTGGGGAGTACATGACGATGTTTCTGTAGTCAATGCAATGCATGCATCGCAAGCAGCCTAATCTATAAAAGCTCTGCAGATTTTCAATAGAGAGTGTTTAGAACCAAGAAAAAACTGATCCATTCAAGTCTTGAAAGTCTCATAATATGGGTCTCAAAAAATTGTGTATGGGGAGATTAGTTCCAAGGCTGTTGATATAATCAAACAGTTGGGGATAACTACCTTCAAGTAAGGAGTGACTCGGTCCAATAGTAACCGAAAAAAAATTGGATTGTGATAAATATACATTAATCAAAAGAATTGACTTCCTGTCGATTCTATAAAGTTCTTTGGAAGTGTAGGTCAGGTTCTTATATAGTATTTTTTTTTTTAGCATTTCCATCTTGAAAATTTTATAATTTTACAAAACTTCTGCATAGTCGGTACATTTGTTCCATATTTTTCTGGACGCCAAGGATTCTCAACGTTTATTGTTGTAAAATACTGACGGCTCATGAATTTTTTCTCTCTTTTATTGTGATATGAAGGGATCCTATGCTTCTGTCTTAAAAAAAATTAGGTAATGGTAATAGACCAGAGAAAATATTGTTCAAAAAATTTTCATTTTAATAATTGCTCGTTAATTCATAGAATTTCTTACTAGTACGAGATTTATACTTTAAAAACATTCCATTGCTGGCTGATGGCTTACAACCAAATTACCATATGCATCGCAAGCAGCCAAATCTATAAGGGCTATGCAGAAAGAATGAGAATTTAGTTAATTTAAGGTGGAGAACCCTCGATTTTTATTTTAAACTTGACAATTAAAAGAATCCTGATCTGTTGCAATGACCTTTTATTTAAAAATGCACGCCATTACACAAAAAGACGGCAACAAATACAGATTTCTATGGAAAAAGTTGCGAGATTACTGCTCAGCTCTTTCAATTTTCACAATTTTCAAGCTAGATAAAAAAAAGACGTCAATTGTTTGTAGATAAGAGACATGTAAAGAAAAGTGATTTATAAAAAAAAAACAGCCTCAAAATGTAACTGATCATAGATATAAAGAAACTGTGACATATATAGAGGACTTGGCGAAATTTCGACTTGGTCTTATAGTACAGAAGGACCCAAACTTATTTTATATCTTATCGGCTATTAGCTAACTGGGAATATATATTGGTCCAAATAAACCTAAGAGGGAAAAATATATTTTTTTGCAACGTGGGTTTTAAGTATTTACAAAATCCCAAAACGAACAAACATTGTTTAAGACCGGTCGGAATGAAACCATGAGGGTAATCACTTGGAACATAAGGAAGTTGAAGAAGACGATAAATTGCGGAAGAAAAGGAGGTTAGATCGATTCTTAGTACGAAAAATCTAATCTACTTATATCTACTTAAGATGTGACCTACCATTTCTTATTCGTAGAATTGCATCTTTTCTAATCATGGCATTAATTTTTAATCAGTATGAAAGCCAAACGAATTCTTGGTCAAATGCTTACAGAACGTAATAGGAATGGAATAATAATAATACTAAAAAAATAAAACAGAAATCGCTTGTATTTTTATTGATTTTCTGAAGAAAAGCTATGATAGATAAAATAAGTTCGGTAAAAGTGTCTCCACGGTGAGATAATATATTTATTTAGTAGAATATACACGTTTTCAAGAACATAGCACGTAGGGATAAACGCCTTCTTGAGCTTTCTTTCGTCTGCATGTATAAAAAGCATGGATAAGAGTATGGAATGATGACTCCCTTCTTTTAGCAAATGGGTCTGCCATTTATTATAAAGCTTTGTGTAACTAAATCAATTCTCTTGATATTTCATTAAATTGTATAATATATAAGTGCGCATAAACACCCTTTTAGTAGCTGTAATAATTTTAGTTTGACAATATTTGTGTCTAGGCAGACTATAACTGCTGTTCAGTTGGACAAAATACCGGGAATCGACTATACAGTGGCGTGATCCTCGTGATTACCCTTCACAGTAGCATGATCTTGCTATGGATCCTGCATTGGAAAAATTGTTTCTCATCTGTTTTACATGGTCAGTGAAATTTCGACATAGGCATCTATATTTCGAAAGGGCCTGTTGCTGTCTGTTTTCTTATGTGCAAGTTTTCAAGATAATTTTAATTGTATACTCAAAGTTACTGATATCACAGCTCCTGTAGGACTATGAAAAGCGGTATAGATTAGTTTGTCGTTGTGAAGCTACACAATTACTTTTGACTCCTAAATCAATATTCTTGTTTTTTATGCTCTCCTCCCTTCCCGAATTAAATATAAGCAAAAAGGAAAGTCGAATCAAACTGAAAATGTTTGATCAAAATTTTTGATCAAATTTTTCAAACTGAAAATTTTGATCAAAGTGGGTCTTCCCCAGTTGGTGCACCCGGGAAGCTGATCCGGTTGTTTTACATGTTTACATGCTCAGAGAAGTTTCGACAAAGTCACCTATATTTGAGAAGGGCTGTTTTTGAAAATTTTGACAAGGTTACTTCAAGATATTCTAAAGGAAAGGATTCCCATGATATAAGCCATTTGGCTGAAGGAATACTTTTAGTTGGTCTGGTATTTCACTACATCAGACAATAATTTTCGACACTTAGAGCATAATAATAGCTGCCGTTACTGTTTAATTTTTGTCAAGATTAAGTCAATATGGTTAAGTCTTTGAGAAGATCAGATGAATTTTAACGCATTAGTGCTAACCCCGACATTTTTTTGGCAAAAAAGTCATTTATTCGATTTATATAAATTAAATAAAGAAAATTTTTCCACACGACAAGTTTTTCAAAGAAAAGCTCTATTAGGTCAAGAATGAGCAAAAATAAAATAAAATAATCTTCCAAGCGTATAAATACTGCAAATGCACTATCAATAAATAAATGAAACTCAAAACAAACAGAAATTACAATAAATAGATGAGTTAAATTAAAAACGAGACGATATTAACATGTGTAGGGCTGATAACTCCAATGCCTTTTCAAGACCATAAAACAATTTGCGCTTTACAAAAAAAAAATAGACAAACAAACAAATGACTGTGGATTGTCAGTTAAATTGACGTATACTGAAATTTCTTCTACAAGGTTTTGAGAATTTTTCATTTATGAAAGCAAGAAAGGTGAAAACATTTCAAACGTATTTTGTTTCCAGCCATTTTGTTCAGCATAGTTGAAAGGCCGAACAACTATGCCTTAGGAAATATCATGACCCCCAAAAGCCCCTAGGGAAAGGTATAGAAGTTATAAAATTTTCCCCTTGTTTACGTATAGTATTTGGTATTGGGAAGTATGCATACATTTTTCAAGTGATATTGGCGAACTTTCAACTGGTTTGATTTTCCAGGGGACAGTTTTTCATGGTGAGGGATATTTTTAGGGTGTTAATTTTTACGAGGAAAGTATACACTTGGGGTATTAGCCCGAATTCCTATAAGGAATCATTTTTTTGTCTTGCTTTCTCTTTGCCAATTCAAGAGTGCATAATTCAAGCATCCACTGCAAACAGGTTAGTATTTCTTTTGTAAATCTGTGCCTTTTTTATTACTATACGGCTAAATTTTCAGTTTTCTCTGCCTTTTTCACTTGATTTGGGATACCTCTAAAACGCTAATTTGATATATTAGTGTTTTTACCTTAATTGCGTTGCTTATTAAAGGGACTAGGAGGAAGAACATACGAGAGGTGTTATTGCAAACCTTCAGCTAAAGGTAGCATGCCAGGCCTGTCGAAAAAAAAAGACAAAAACTAGACATATCAGTGCTACGATTGAATTGCTACTTGGTTCATCTTCATATTATGATCATGTTCAATGTTAAAGTTTCCCTCTCTGCAATCCGATCACTATGTAATTCTAACATCAATTCAAAATGTATGCTATTCTCCCAACATTTAATAACATCAAAGACAATAGGTCCCTGGTTCGGGAAACATTAAATCTATCTCCATCAACAGCAATTTACAGTAAGCAATCATGTGTAAAAGTGATGAAGACTGGATAAAAGGATACATCATTGCGTAAAAGTTATGCACGAAAGCTAAACAGTCCCTATGGTCAAATTTTAGTACTGCTATAACTTCAGAACCACAATTTCTACGATTCCCAACTTTATTAGCCAGCTAAATAGTGGGAAGGAGTCCAATAATGACAATAAACATGATATCATGTTGGAAGGCTCTCCAATTTCTTCAGATAAAATGACCGCAAATATATTTTCTCATATTTATAAGAATGACTGCTATGATTCTCGTTCCACTTGACCTCCCTTTTGTACCCTCCCTCATACGTCTTTACATAAAAGGGCCTTAATGGAACCATTTTCACAAGATGAATTCAATGCAGCACTTGATTCCCTTAATATCAAGTCTTTCCCAGGATATGATGGTATTTATATTAAATGGATTTTTGAGTCCCCAGAGGTTTTTCCATACTGCCCCCTTAAGTCTGTATAATCTTATTTGAACATGCCCAAAAGATCCCAGATGCTTGAAAGATTGCCCAGGCATCAACTGTCTTGCTCTCTAGTGACCCCAAGTCTTACGACCAATATATGTTTCACCAGCCTTCAGTAAAGTAACATCTTTCTACGTGAACAAACAGGCTTCAAAAAAGGACATAGTCCTGTGGATAACATCTCCTGCCTTAAAATTGATGTTTGTAATTCTGTTAAAACCAGACAGGCAACAATGGCAGTCCTGTTTGATTGATCAGATTCGATGGAAACGTAGTCCATGATAAACTGATTGATCTTTTTTGATTGACAATGATTGATTGACACTGGGAGACATGCTAGCATTCTGGCTAAGGGAGTTCCATAGCCTGACTACACAGTTAGAAAAGAATTTGTTTCACAGCTTGGTGGTAGCACTTTTTCGATAAAGCCCCAATGGTTGGCCTCTAGTACTTGGTGGACTGACTATATGGAACAGGTTGGAGACCACAATCTGGCCACGTAGTGGCTTGTATGTCATTAATACATCTTCTCACCTACATCTATAAGTTAGAGATGGAAGTTCGAGCTTATGTAATTGGGTAGGGTATAGGAGCTCTTGAAATCCCTTCATGCATTTAGTTGCACGTTGCTGCACCGATTCCAGAATTGATATATCACCCCTATTGACTACGAGCAACAATAAACATGCCAAATTTTAATTTTGGTCTGATTCGGGCCTTTTAGAGCTTGGTGATAACAATTGGAGATCTGATACAAAATTTTCTTTTTATTAAATTAAGAGTTTGGTTGGCATATGCTACTATTGATTGCGCATGAAAATTAAACTGAAGCTTATCATTAATCAGTAAAATACTAGGTTTAAAATAGATTCCATAAAATACTGACACAGAGGGCTGTTTGCTCCAAAATGAATTACTCTTCATTTTTCGGTATAAAATATAAGGAAAAAAAGGGAGGAGAAAGAACATTGAAACTTTCTGAGCATAGTTTTGGGAAGGAAGAACTAGATCAGGATATTATGTCCATCCGAGTTTGTCATAAGAGCCTATTAAAATATCTTAGATACAGAAAAAGATGCTGAGTTTAAAGTTCAGAACATGCTAAGAGGGATGTATGACTAAATAAGGACGTTAAAATAGTCTATCTGCAACAACCTATATCTGGGATATCCATCGGAATTAAGGTAAAACTATCAGGGTATATGAAAGTGTATATTAAACAAAATCAAAATACAAACTCTGCATGGAGGCTGTCAAAAGCAAAATATCTGAGCAACAGCTGAAAGGAATAAATTGAACCTCTTGAGGGCTATAACAAGTACTACTTATGGAATTAGTACAATTATTATTGCAACTTTTTCAAACTTGTGACTGCTTTCAACTCTTTGTATTTGTGACTACTTGTAGTTGCAAATGCTTGCAACTATGAATAATTCTAACTGCAAAGTCAACTACTTATAACTGTAATTGCCAGTGTATGCAACTTTGAGGTCATCAATAACTTTGCTATAACAAACAACAAGACAATCACCAAGAATATGATTGGTAGACTGCATGTCAGGCTTTTGAGCTCAAACTCCTCAAATGTTGCTATAAAAGTCCAATCCCAAAAACTTGGGTCAAACAACAAAGATCAATAGGGTCAACACTAAACAGTTCTTCTCAAATCTAAAGTAAAAAAAAAAAAAGCTTTCCAACTGAAAGTAAAGAGCAACATTAACAGTTAAAAATTGGAAATTATCCCATAAATGAGGTGTTTCGCCCCCCTTGTCGAAACCTCGCTCTTTATGCTAAGGTTTGAATTTTATTCCAATTCTTTAAGAACAAACATGGAATCACAAAGGCTTTTTAATTAAAATAAATATCTCTTTTGAAAGTACCAAAATAAACTTTAGTGAAGAGAGTGAGGTATTAACAAGGGGGCAAACCCCCTCAAATAGGTAACAAATTTGTTTGTTTTAATTGTTAATGTTGCTCGTTACTTTCAGTTGAAAAAACTTGTTTATTTAGTTTCTGATCGTTCTTCAAATAATACTGGGATTACTGGCCCTCTTCATTGAGAATTTCCTTCCCCCATTTAAATATTTTCCGACATAACCCACTCCCAACGTGAAAAATACTCCTGAAAACATTTGTATTCTTCCCAATAACCAATATCATATGTAAACAATAGGCAAAGTTTATAACTTACAGCCCTTCCTCCAGGAACTGTGGGGGATTAAATCATCCTCAAAGACATAGGTATTAGATTTTTCGACATTTTTGAACAAAATAGCAATCTTCCAATTTTGACTGTGTGACTAGAAAACACCAACAACAAATGAACATGTATCCATGATCTTCTTTTTTGACTGAAAGTAAGGAGAAGCATTAACACTTAAACCGAACAGGAAATTATTATTTTCCGGGGGCATAAAAGACTTTTACGGAAAGATGGTCATATAAACTCCAGAGGTGGCTTATTGGATTGGAAATCAGATGAGATAGCTATTCGTTTAAAAACAGTCCGAAGATCACATAGTAACTTCCAATTCTGCTGGCTTCCAGCCTCAGTTCCACCGATTCTAATTCCAGAACCGGTTCCAGCGAATCTAGTTCCGTCAGTTCTAGTTCCAGTGCTTCATCCCCAGGTTCCAATTCTACCCCCTGCTCCATCAGTTACAGTCTCTGCCCCAGTTCCATCGACTCTGTTTCCATCAGTTACTTTCCCTCCACTTCTCTCCCCAATTTTGAGATTCCAACGAATCAAATTCTGATCTCACCAATCCTGATTGTAATTTCGGTTACGATTCCAGCAATTTTCAAACATTATAAATCTCTAGAATGGTTCTAGAAAAATCATATCTTTAACTATCAAAATATTATCAGGCATTACCAAAATCCTATGTGGTATTATCAAGATCTAGTCTATTATTGTCAAAATCTAAAACTATGACATCAAAACTGTCTACCATTACCAAATTTTATGTAGTAATATGAAATCATGTCTGCTCAAAATCTTTTCTGATATTGTTAAACATCTTACACTACACTATCAAAATCACAAGATACTATCAAAATCATGTAAGTTTATAGAAAAATCTAATATTGTATTATCGTAATCTCGTAAGTTATTAGCGAAATAGGTTCAGCAACAATCACAACGTGACTGATATTACCCATATCTAATATGATGCTATCAATATCATGTTACCTATTAACAAAACTTAACATAGTGCTATCATAATATTGTCTGCTATTATTGTAATGGAGTGCGAGATCTTTTATTTTATGAGAAAGATTTTGACAATATCAAACAAGAGTTTTGTTATACTTAGCAAAAGTTTTGATAAATTTGATTACAGCAGATGTGATTTAATATTACTATTTTAAATTTTGGTAATAGCAGACTTGATTTTTTTATCGCCATTTAGATTATAACAATAAAAGACTAGATTTTGATAATGCCTGAGAATATCTTAGTAGTACCAGACATGATTTCGCTAGAATCAATCTATTTATATGATAACTTACAGGATTTAGGTAATGCCCCGAAAGGATTATCATAATATCTAACAATATTTGATACTATCATGCAAGACTTTCATAATATCATGTGTGGTTTTGATGATATTTGAATGATGTTTATGGTTGGTTTTAATATTGCCAGAGAGGATTCTCATTGTTAAGTGAAATTTTGGTAATATTAGACATGATTCTGATGTTACCCTTTTAGATATTGACAGCAACAAGCTAGAATTTGATAACATCACACAGGATTTTGGTAATGCCTGATAATAAATTAGTAGTAACAGACACGATTTTGCTGCAACTATTCTAGACTTTGATAATAACTTGCAATATTTAGGCAGTAGGGATTTTGACAAGGTAGTGCAAGATATTTCAAAATATCAGTCAGGGTCTTGATAATATAGTAAAAGAGTTTCGTAATACTAGGCAAGATTTGATAATCTTGATCATAGCAAATATGATTTCATATTACTACATTAAATTTTGGTAATAGTAGACATGGTTTTAATGTCACCATTTTTGATTTTGATAATAAAGGATTTGATTTTGATAATAACATATAGGATTTTGGTAATGACTGATAATATTTTGATAAAACGCTTTTGCTAGAACTATTCCAGATTTTGATAATGTCTGGCAGGATTTAGGTAATACCCGAAAGGATTCTCATAATATCTCATATCTGCTTACACGGATCGTCCGTTTAAATTTAAAGAGAATTCCCAATAGCGTTTCTTCTGATGATTCATGGTAGTTGGCTCCAGCATGACGAAATGTCACCGCCCGATGGTACTACTTGGCGTGCACTATCACACCTAGAGCATTTTCAACCTCTGTCCCAAAAAATAAGCTTATAAAGTTAAATTAGCTGTTGTTTTTATTTTAACAGCGGTGAAAGTTGCAGTTTGATTCATAGATTGTGATGCTCCTTGGCGTTTCGCAACCCCCTTCTCCTTATTTCAAGTGATTTTTAAAGAAATTCCCCTTTAATTTTAAAAAGGATAAGGAATTTAAAATACTTTTTTGAATAAGCCTTTTGCTTATTCCCAAAACATTTTAAAATCCAAAACAATTCTTAGACATCAAGACCAATACATATAAATCAAGGAGGATATGGACTTGAAGATGGCTATAGGGGGTATTGTATTGGAGATACTAGGCCGTCAAAATGTAATTATGCGCACCTGGATTTGCACAGTACTCTAGTATAATACAAAAGTTCAAACATAATCCTAATTAATTCCTAAAAACACAAAATTGTTCTTATGAAATACAGAAATAGTTTGCACAATTCTAACATAGTTCTTAAAGAATGAAAAATAGTTGGTGCAGAACGAGAAATACTCACTATAAAACAAGAAAATTATTAAAACATCCCAAATACTTTTTATAGAACATAAAAGTCCATAAATATTCCAAGATGGTTTCTACAAAACAAATAACTTACAAGAAATATTTGCAATTTGTATTACAACCGTAATCTAACAGTATCGCAATCTAACAGTAAAATAACAGTTTTTCGTAGTTCAAATAAAAACAATAGTCATTTTTAGTTGATAAATTAACTTCTGAGAGAAAAAGTTGAAAAACCCTTAGGTGTAATACTGTACTCCCTGTGGATGTCATCGGGGACTGCTATATTGTGCTATGCTGGTCTCAAAAGGTAGGAGTGAAACCGAATTGAAAACATTTTTCATACTGGAAAGGGGTTAGGTTAGGAAAATGAAATCTTAAGTAATAAATCCAGAGCCAAAAACATACTCCAGGAAGGTATTGCCAAATGGTTCTAAATAGAATAGAAAAGCTAAGAGCTCATTTGGCACTTGCGACAAAAGGTTGAATATGGTCCAGTTATTTAAATCACGAATCTAAAGCTTGTGCTTATTCTCGAACATGCCAAAGCACTAGAAATCCCCCCAATTCCCTCAAAGAGATCGGATCTGGTCCGGCTCTGTCAATAATGTATTTAGAAATTGTGCTAATTCTACCCATCAAGTTTGATCACGAATTCTCCAATCTAAGTGTTTTTCAAGATTTCCAGTTTCTAAGATTTCCATTTCCCCCTTCCCCCTCTCCCAATGACGCCTAATTGAAAATTTAGCATCTGAGATATGAAATATTTCAATATACCAAATTTCCTTGAGATGACAGTTTTCCACTGTTCAAACAATGGTCATTTTAGTTGATAAATTAACTTCTGAGAGAAAAAGTTGAAAACCCTTAGGTGTAAGGTGTTCCATTGAGATCCTATCACCCATTGGTATGATGAACATACATCATTTTCACGATTTATCCAACCCCCAGCCTGATTCGCCCATCCCCAGATGGATGAATCGGAGAAACGACTATTATTAAGTCAATTTTTGCAGGTCCCTAACACGCTGACGAATTTTCATCGTCCTAGCAAGTCCAGCAGCACCGAACTCGCTAAAGCACTGAAATCCCACCAGATCCCCTTAAGAAAGCAAATCTGGTCTGGTTATGTCAATCACGTATCCAGGACTTGTGCTTATCTTTCTCATCAAGTTTCATCCCAATCTCTCCACCCTAAGCGTTTTCCGAGATTTTGGTTTCCCCCTCTAACTCCCACCCAATAACACCAGATCCGGTCGGGATTTAAAATAAGAACTCTGAGATACAAGGTCCTTCTAAATATTAATTTTTATTAAGATCCTATATCCGGTTCTTAAGTTGCAAATACCTCATTTTTTCTAATATTTTCTAATTATCCGTTATTCCACTCCCCCCACCTCAGATGGTCAAATCAGGGAAGCGACTATTTCAGATTTAATCTGTTGCGGTCCCTGATACACCTATCCGCTTTCCGTGGTCGCTATATTGATGACGTATCTAGTCTCGCACCCTAAGGGAGAATCATACCTCTAGAGCAGCAAGCCACACTTAAGAAGGACAATCATTTTTTTCATCGGCAAATAAAATTATTTTCAACTGTTTTGTTCCCTCGCTATCCCCCCAGATGGTCGAATCGGGGAAGAGACTATTTCTAATTTAATCTGATCTGTTCGCTGATATGCGTGCCAACTTTCATCGTCCCACCTTATCTGGAATTGCCCAAACTAGCGCAACTGGGATCGAGAGACAGACCGATGGACGGAAATTGCGATAGACGATATTAAAACTTAGTTGAATGTCAATATGTAGATACTCCTGCTCAAAATGAAGAGTACACTATAGTGAAAACGGTAAAACTCTAGTTTACCTAATATTTGATATCCTGGAAAGGATATCTACATATTGAAAATGAAATTTTCAGTAATAAGGTCAGGGCCAAAAATATACTCTTGGAAGGTATTATAAAGGATCCATTTAAATCTTCTTCTTATTTATAAGTCCAAGAAATTTGTTTTTTGACAGGTCTATGACTATTTAGATTTTGACAACAACGTTTTATCTTAATTTTCAATTATCAGGTTTTTTCTCTGGTTTTAGTCCTGAATGTGCAATTCTCGTGATCTGAGTAGAATTTTAATCCATAAAAATGACTCCTGATGATTGAGGTCAGCTTGACACAATGTACCTTGCCAATGGCACCATCTGACGCATATTTTCACACCTAAGGTATTTTCAACCTTTTCCCCTCAAAAATATGAAACAAGGTACCCTTTAGCGTTCATTATCACACATAAGACATTTTCTTTGGCATTTTGCTGTAAAAAATCTGTTTACACTAGAATCGATTGTTTAAACTCAATGAAAAAGCCCCAATAGCATTCTTCTTATGAGTTGTGGTGGTTGACTCCAGCGTGGCACAATGTACCCATCTGACGGAAGCCTTTGGCGTGCATTATCGTATATAAGTCATTTTTATTGCATTTTCCAAAAAAAAATATATTTACACGAACCGCTTATTTGATGCTACGAATAATTCACAATGGCTTTTCTTCTGATGAATGGTGATAGTTTACTTCAGCATGGCAGAATTTACCCGCCCGATGGAGCCCTCTGGCGTGGATTATCTTATATAAATCATTTTTAGGGCATTTTCTGGCAAAAATACCCATTTACACGAATTGTTTATTTGAAGTTTAGGCAAATTCCCAATAGCATTTCTTCTGATGACTCGTGACAGTTGACTCCTGCATGGCACGATATACCCACACTACGAAACCCTCTCGCATGCATTATCGCATATAAGTTATTTCATAGGCAATTTCTGGCAAAAATATCTATTTACACGGATAGTTAGTTTAAATTTAGAGAGAATTCCCAATAGCGTTTCTTCTGATGATTCATGGTAGTTGACTCCAGCAAGACACAAAGTAACCGCCCAATGATACCACTTGGCGTGCACTATCATACCTAAGGCATTTTCAACCTTTGTCCCAAAAAAATAAACTTATAAACTTAAATTAGCTTTTTTTTTATTTGAACAGCGGGGGAAAGTTGCTGTTTCATTTTTAGATTGTGATGCTCCTTGGCGTTTCGCAGCCCCCTTCTCCTTATTTCCAGTGACGTTTAAAGAAATTCCCATTTATCTTTAAAAAGGATTTGGAATTTAAAGTACTTTTTTGAATAAGCATTTTGCTTATTCCCACAACATGTAAAAATCCAGAGCAATTCTTAGACATCAAGACCAATACATATAAATCTAGTAGTAAAGAGGACATGGACTTTAAGATGGCTATAGGGGGTACTCTATCGGAGGTACTAGGCCGTCAAAATGTAATTACACGCACCTGGATTTGCACAGTACTCTAGTATAACACAAAAGTTCAAACATGATCCAAATTAATTCTTAAAAACACAAAAATTGTTCTTACGAAATACAAAAATAGTTAGTATAATTCTAAAATGGTTCTAACAGAATGAAAAATAGTTGGTGCAGAACGAGAAATACTCACTCTAGAACAGGAAACTTATAATAACATCCAAAATACTTGTTAGAGAATAAAAAAAGTTCATAAATAATCAACAATAGTTTCTAAAATATAAATAACTTACAAGAAATATTTGTAATTATAATATTTGTAGTATTAGTACAGAAATATTTTGCACAATTCTAAAATAGCTATAACAGAGAAAAAAATAGTTTGTGCAGAACACAAAATGTTTAAAAAAAAAACAAAAAAAAATTTCAACATCCTAATAGCTTTTTATAAAATACAAAAAGTTTATACATAATCCAAAACAATTCCTACAAAACAAAAATAATTTACAAAATACAAAAATGCTTCACACAATTTTAAAGCAGTTCGAATGGAATTAAAAATAATTGGCATTGAAAAAAATACTTTCTAAAACACAAAAATTCCAGTAACACCCAAAATTCTTCTTATAGAATACAAAAATTTCAAACATAATCCAAAATAATTCTAATAAACAGAAATCATTTTTACAAATTACTACAAAACACAGAAACTGTAACATCCCAAGTACTTCTAATAAAATTCAAAAAGTTCAAATATTATCCAAATTATTCCTACAAAGCAAATATAATTCTTAAAAAAAAAAATCTTTACAGAATTCAAAAAAAGTTATAACAGAATGATAAATTGTTGGTGTAGAACACAAAATACTCTATTTACAAAAATAGTAACAACGTCCCCAATACTTCTTATAGATTACAAAACCGACAAGTGTAATCCAAAGTAATTCCTATGAAACAAAAAATTATTCTTACGAAATTCACAAATTCATCACAAATTTCTAAAATAGTTCTAACAGAATGACAAATAGTTAGTGCAGAGCGCAAAGTAATCGGTAAATAAATTCAAAATTTTTAACAATATCCCAAATACTTCTTATAGAATACAAAAAGTTCAAGCATAATCCAAAATAATTCGTTAACAGAAATAATTCTTACAAAATACGAATAATTTTTACTAAATGCAAAAAAACTTTCCATGATTGTAAAATAGTTCCCAACAAAATGAAATATAATTGGTACGAAACACATAATACTTGGTAAAAAACACGAAAATTCTAAACATACAAAGATACTTCTACTAGAATACAAAAAGTTCAAGCATAATCCAAAATAATTCTTACAAAACGAAAATTATTCTTACAAAAAACATTACAAATACAAAATACAATTACAAAATAATTTTTACAGTTTGAAGATAGTTCAAACAGAATGAAAAAATAGTTGGTGCAGAACACAAAATACATTCTACGAAACTCGGAAACTCTAACAACACCCCAAGTGCTTCTTATGGAATACAAAAACTTTAAACATAATCCAAAGTAATGAATACAAAACAAAAACAATTCTTACAAAATACCAAAATACTTTGCATAATTCCAAAATAGTTTTAACAGAATGAAAAATAATTTGTACAGAACAATAAATACCCTCTTCAAAGCGCAAAAATTCTAACAATATCCCAAATACTTCTAAAGGAATACCAAACAGTTAAACATAATCCAAATAATTCCTACAAAACAGAAGAAACTCTTACAAAATACAAAAAT
The DNA here is from genome assembly GCF_032884065.1 of Artemia franciscana. NCBI lineage: Eukaryota > Metazoa > Arthropoda > Branchiopoda > Anostraca > Artemiidae > Artemia > Artemia franciscana. The sequence goes on from NC_088874.1 coordinate 31,661,408, forward strand.
ACTTTTCGCAATTTCAAAATAGTTCTAACACAATGAAACAGGTCGGTGATGAACGGAAAATACTTGCTTAAAAAGCACAAAAATTTTAAAAATACCGCAAATACTTCTTATAGAATCCAAAAACTTAAAACATAGTGAAAAATGATTCCAACAAAACCCAAAAATTGTTCTTAAGAAATGCAAAAATACTTTTAGTTCAAATCAGTTAACTCATTTTGAGCTAGGTTCACTTATGTTCAGAAAACGTGCGGGTGCACTTTTCCAAGTTATTTTTATTTTACAGGAATTGTTTTGATTATGTTGGTATTATATGTTGGTCTATAAAAGTAGTATAAAAACTGTATTTTCTGCCTCACGAAACTAATCCATTCAATTTACATTATTTTCAGTTCGTTGTACATCATTTTAATATCAATTTTTGCACATTCTTAGTATTTTCCATCCCTACATTCACCACGAAAAAAGGTCCTTGGAAATCAAATTTGATCTTATTTCCATCCTTTTCAAAATATAAATTCGGGTTCTAGATCACCTTACTAATTTACCCCCCTTTCAATTGAATTAACACTATTTTAAAGTAAAATTTTCGACATTTTTGTAATTTCCGATCCTGAACTTTAAGATCGTAACAGGTCATGTGAAATAAAAATTTGATTAATTTGTGAAATAAAGGGTTTAATTAGGTTCAATTTTTCGTATACTAAGGATAAAAAGTAATAATTTAATATTTAGTGGATAATTCGATATCAATATCTAAATAATTTATTTTGCCTTTATTTTTCTTTCAATAGCCTTTAAAATCATACCATTATCTATTCCTTTTCGTTTTTTCGTTTTTTAATTCCTTTTCAAGATTAGCTGTCTTAGAATCAAAACGCTTAGGTGCAAATAAGTCAATTATTTCACCTTAAAAATGAATTGTTATAATGAGTTAATTTCCATATTTAGTAGTAACACATTTCATTCCTGTAATCGTGTGTTCTAATCCAATGTCTTGATCTTCTTTCCTAATTATTCGATTATATATATTTTCAGTTTTCATTTTGCTTAAAAGTTTCTCCATTAATTAATAAATTATTTTATTAAACGAAACTCCAAATCGAAAATAATTTATGCATTAACATATAATTTGCTATCAATGACTTCCATGATTGCTTTTCTTTCTGAAAATATAACGTAAATGTTATAAGAATTAGTAGCCACTTGTTCTAATAAAATGTTTAATTTCTATTTCAGCAGGAGATCCACTACAATATATATATATAGGTTCATGCTTTTAAACATCAAAACAAAATAAAGGAAATACTGTTTAAAATAAATGTAACTTACAATTGTTCCACTATCAAAATTTTTATTTTTATATCCTAACTGCAAAAATAGGTGATCAGCGTTAGAACAATCTTCGTTAGCATCACTGAAATTACATTTAAAATTTTCTTCTGGATGTTTATTTCCATTTACCCTCACTTGAATTCTATTAGTGTTCATATAGTCAAATACCATACTGTTTTGCCTATAACTGTTACTTTTTTCAGATTTCTGTAACATAACAACAATTTTAATTGCATTATAGCGTTCACTGACTACCCTCCATTTTAATTCTTTATCTGTTATATTATCACTTATATAGGTATTACACGCTTTCCGTTTTAATTCAAATGAGCTTCCCTTTCCTAATCCAGCTTTAAATTGCTCCGCCTTCTTCGTTAATCCAGCCGCTAATGGAGTCGGCATGGGGAAACTGGGAAGTAATACTGGTAACATCCATGAAAAAATACATTACATCTACTTTTAAAATTTGAGCTCAAGATTTTATAATCATAGTGGGAAATCGTTTCTTTTTAATATAATTTGATATGTAGCACCTATAAAAACACTGTTAATATCTTGACAAAATCCAAATAATCTTGATAGTGATAAGTACATACTAACCACATGACTTTGTTTTGTTTTATTAGATCTTTTAAATAAACATCTATTCAAAGTGTTATTTTTTTTGTTGCAATTTTTCCACCACCTCCTGCAACAGGTGTAAAAGTCTTTTCCAAACTCATTTTCTGCTTTAAAGAATCAACGGGATTGGTTTTATCTTCATACCAAAACCTATTAGTAGCTTCGCTTTGACTATAGTCATCCGAAAATTCAAATAAATTCTTAACAGTAGTCGTTTATCTACATAGTCAATTTTAAACTATTGGATACTATGGGCCGTGGCTTGCTCTTTACTAGGTTGATAAATTGGTTGCGAAGGGGGTATTAGAAAGGGGAGATTTTAAGCCTGAAGTTAATTGTTTCTGACCTTGTAGATTTTAATGGTATTAATTTCATGCTTCCAGGCCTTTCTACGCCAGAAAAGGCACAAAAAGTGCCACATTTTACCATATGGGACTTCAGGATGGCTTTATCCAGACAATTCTACAAAAGACGCGTGCATACGATCAAGAGCTTTGAATTGAGCCACTAAAAATCTCTGTATAATGTTGCAGTAGCCTGCTACTTTTGCTAGTCGACATACGATTCATATAACCTATTAAGAGGGTCCGAAGGTGATTATATAAAAGAGGGAATTTTTAACCTAAAGTTAAGAGTTTTCAACCATGTAAATTATGATGCTACCCATTTAATGCTTCCCAGAATTTCCACTCCATATATAAAATCCAAACGTACCTGCTTTGGCGCTATGATACGCTTTGTGACAGTTTTTTCAAGGCGAATTATAATAATACGCAGATATAAAAACTGGCTTTCATATGAGGATTTAAATTGCTCTTTGAGATGTTCCATATCCCCACTAGTGGTGATGAAAAAAGGAAAACAAATCGGACGTATCAGTGCTTCCTGTGAAAAAAGTGATTGTCCTTGATGTTCAATGTTGGGAACTTTAATTCTCCTCTACAGGGTTTCCAACCATGGTGGTTCCAATGGCCCATTTTTATTTTGATCGGACGCCATTTCTGTGGTGGGAGGTCAGTGTCCTAGCCCTTTTTCTAAATTCGTATTAATCAGTTTTCTTTACAAGCTTTTAATATAAATATTTATCGAAATAATAGATTCCACTCCTGAAACCATTTCAAATGGTGATTTTTTCTCGGAACACATATCAAACACTTCGTGGTAACGAACTGTAGCAAGGAGCGACCCGGCTCAATAGTAAGCGAAACTCTAAAAAACGGATTTTTATACCAATAGTTACATAAAAAAATCGCATTTTAATGCTGATTTTAAATATATAAGTTTTATCGAGTTTAGTCTTACCCATTAAAAGTTACGCGCCTGAGAAAATTTGTGTTTTTTTTTTGTTTTTTTTTTCCAAGGGGTGATCGTATTGACCGAGTGATCCTAGAATTTTGCAAGAGGGTTCATTCTAACGGAAATTAAAAGTTTTAGTCCCCTTTTTAAGTGACCAAAAATTGGAGGGCACCTAGGCCCCCTCCCACGCTCATTTTTTAACCAAACTCACTGGATCAAAAGTTTGAGATAACCATTTTGTTCAACATAGTCGAAACACCTAATAACTATGTTTTTGGGGACGACTTAACCCCCACAGTCCCCAGGGGAGGGGCTACAAGTTACAAACTTTGACCATTGTTTACATATAGCAATGGTTATTGAGAAGTGTACAGACGTTTTCAGGGGGACTTTTTTATGTAGGGGACAAGGTGGGATAGGGGAGGGGGTTACGTGGGAGGACCTTTTTACGGAGGAATTTAGTATGAGGGAAGAGGATTTTCATGAAGGGAGTGGTGGATTTTCTAGCATTATTAAAAAAAAACAATGAAAAAATAAATAACAAAAAAATTTTCAATTCGAAGTTAGGAGCACTATTAAAACCTTAAAATGAACAAAAACTATTATGTATATAAGAGGGTTCATCCTCTCTACAATACCTTGCTCTTTACACTAAAGTGTTTTTAGTAATGTAAGTAAAGTAAGTTTACAACTATTTATTCTACAGCCTTTGTGATTGAGGGGTCATTATTAAATAATTGGGACAAAATTCAAACTTTAATATAAATAGCGAGGTATTGACGAGGGGGAGAACCACCTCACATGTGTAATAAAGATATACAAATATAGAAGCTCAGTACGTAAGTTAATGCGTAAGTTACGTACATGCATTTTTAAGCTACCAAAAACTTGGTAGATGAGGGCAGCTAGGCCTCCTCCCCCAGTTCGTTTTTTATCAAAGTTATCTGATCAAAACTATGAAAAAGCCATTTAGCCAAAAAAAAATATTATTATGCAAATTTCGTTTTAAATATTCATTTGCGATGAGTCAAGATCAAAACATGTATTATTTCAAAAACGGTCAGAAATTAAATAATTTAATGACTGACGTTAAAACTTAAAACGAACAAGAAGTTATTCCGTATATGAAAGGGATTGTCCACTCGTAAACCCCTCGCTCTTTACGCTAAAGTTTTTTATTGTTTTAAGAAGTAGGCTTGTGACAAAGAGTTAAACCTTAGCGTAAATAGCGGGACTTTGAAGGGGGGACAGTCCCTTTCATATACGGAATAATGATCAGAAATAATCAATTTGAAATAATAAACAAGAGGGGTTGCCCCTTTTTCAGTATATCATTCTTTAAGCTAATGTTTTACCTTTTTGTTCCAATTATTTAAGAATGACTTCTGGCACGCAAGAACCTTTTAATTTGGACAATAAGCTTATTAAAAATTCACAACACTTTAGCGTAAATTGCGAGGTACCGAGGAGGGGGCAACCCACTCACATACGTAATAACAACCAAAAGAAAACTCCGAGAGATTTTTTCAAAAGAAAAAAAACCCCTCATATATGTAATAAAAACATGAGAATACAAAAGTTCGTTTCGTAAGCTAATTTATAAGTTACGTATATCTTTTACTAATAAAAATATTCTTAAAAAATTAAAAGTTCTAGTTGCCTTTTTAAGTATCCAAAAAATCGGAGGGCAACTAGGCTTCCTCTCCCACTCCTTTTTTCTCCATATCATTCGATAAAAGCCATGAGAAAGCCATTTAGCCAAAAAAAAAAATAAAAAAAAAAATGCAAATTTCGTTTTAATTATTCCTCTGCAGAGCCAAAATCAAAACATGTATTGATTCAAAAACGTTCAGAAATTAAATAAAAAAGACAAGTTTTTTTTTAACTGAAAATAAGGAGCGACATTAAAACTTAAAACGAACAGAAATTACTTAGTATATGAAAGGGGCTGCTTCCTCATCAACGTCCTGCTCTTTACGGTAAAGTAACTTTTCAAATAAACAACGGTCATTTTTCAGTTTATAAATCTATTTTCGAGAGATAAGGTTAAAAACCCTTGGTTTTGAAAATGTGCCCCTCCCCGAAAGGGTGTCATCGGAGGTGGCTTATTGTGCCCAACTGGCGTCATCAGAACTTGACCAAACCTGAAATTATTAGTAAAATTACCGGCCCCAATTAAAGCCAGCATAGTTTGTATAAAGATCTAAGCAATAAGTTCTTGTCTATTACGCAAAAGTTGGAGTCTTAACTTTGTTGCAGAAATCTTCCTTTTGGGAAACCTATTCAGCCTCCTTCTTTTTTCTACACAATTTTTTAAGGGTATCTCAAGAGTGTATCTGTCTGGATGGATAAAGTTAAATTTTAACAATCGAATTGATATCTAAATTATCTTCTATAGTTGAAACAAGAACAAAGTAGGATATAGTGGCTGAGAAAAAAAAATTGTATCTGGAAACATATGCCTTAAATAAGCAACTAAGGTTATAAAAAGGAATTCAGTATGCTTTTAAATACCTGGATGCTTAAGAGCCAATGGATTGAATACTAGACAGTGGCTCTCTCTCTCTTTGATCCTTAATCTTTCCCCCTTGCAAAATAAATATTGAGAGGGACAACAAAAACGTATATAAAAATTATTGAATAGCCACTTTATTTAAGTTGTGATAAAATTCGCATTGTATTTCATTATTTTTACCTCTTAACAACCACCCCCTCCTTCCTATTCTATACAAAATAAGTTCATAAAACGAAAAAGTATGGTCATAAAAAGGAATTCAGTATGCTTTTAAATACCTGGATGCTTAAGAGCCAATGGATTGAATACTAGACAGTGGCTCCCTCTCTCCTTGACCCTTAATCTTTCCCATTTGCAAAACAAATATTGAGAGGGACGACAAAAACGTATACAAAAATTATTGAATAACCACTTTATTTAAGTTGTGATAAAATTCGCATTGTATTTCATTATTTTTACCTGTCAACAACCACCCTCTCCTCCCTTTTCTATACAAAATAAGTTGAAGAAGATATGCAAACAAACATAAACCTAAATTAAAACTTACCATTTTTAAGATCATCTAAATTTTTTGCACTTAAAAGCCATTCTGAAACATTGTATCTTCAATCTTCCTTTTCTTATGGGAAAACTATGTTCCCTTATGTCGAATATTTGGATATTTTGGTGTTTTTGGTCATTTTGTGCTGCCTCTAGTAATGTGCCCTCACCCATCACGGCAATGGCCCTTTCAAATACTGCAGCAATATCTCTAAAATATATATATACATACATATATATATATATATATATATATATATATATATATATATATATATATATATATATATATATATATATATATATATATATATATATATATATATATGAATATACACGAATACGTATACACAAATGTTAATATTCAACAGTGATGTTGACATTCGGCCTTGAGTGTTAATATTCCTCAGAAAACAGTCTTTCACGATACATATTGAAAGACATGTTCGACGAAAGAAAATAGATTGTGTATTTTTTTAAAGTTGGCTTGTTGCTATCTCATCTAAAGCATTCTAAGAGTCTTGAGAGTTTTTTTACACTTATTTTGATACATGCCATCGAATCAAAATTTCCACGATTAGTTGTCAATATATCAAAATTGTTACAGGATAATTCTCTTACTTAATACTATCTGAGTCAAATTTCAAATTTTTATTTTTGCCCAACAGACATATCGAGATTTAAACTTTGAATTGAATATAGGAAAATCTTAAGATTAAAAAAAAAAATCAATTAGAAATTGACCACAGCTTGAAACCCTGAAAATTTAGTTCACCAATCTATGCCTATCAAACACAAAAATAACAAACACATAATTCTTTGTCTTTATGGCACTTGGTATTTTACCAAGTGCCACGTAGCAATCACAATTTAATTAAATTGGAATATTTGTGGGCATCAAGTCGTGGCTAATTGTTGAAAAAAAAAAAACAACAAAGATAGTTCAACTGAGTGAGAGGCAAACCTGGCATTGATCCCTTATACCCATATTAAGATTGTATAAAAATGATGTTAGTTCATTTGTTAATAGATATGTATATCTATTATCCGTACATGCTTCATTCTTAGGGCAGTAGAGCCAAGGTAGATAGTCATAGAGCTAAAATAGTGATAAAGCCCATGGTTTTCCATGTGTTTGGTAAAATGGCAGGGGTAAATGGCTGGAGTATATGAGGGGGATACCCCCTGGTCTATACCTCACTATATACGCTAAAGTTCGAATTTTGTTTTATAATGACACCTGAATCACAAAGGTCGTTTAATTAGAAGAAATATTCCATTTGAAAGTACTAAGAAACCTTAGTGTAGAGAGTAAAATGCTTCGAAAACCAGTGTCAAGATATCTGACACCAATGGGCGAACACAAGGGTCCAGTGACGTCCATGCATTTCTCACTTTCATTTGTACCACTTTTCGAGCCGTTACCCCCAGGAGAAAGCTTCACTTCTTGATGATTGCCCCAACGAAGGCGAAACAGCATCCAGTAAATTTGAGGTGTGAAATCAGGAAAATGAAAACGAACGACTCTCCTTTCCCAGACGAAGTCCCTGCAAAGCTCATACGTTAATTTACTTTGTTCCTAGCTCTGCCACTCTCGTTTCTTATAAGCCTATGCTTTGCATATGGAACCTTCCCTGAATTGTGGGAAAAGGCCCACATCCGTGCAATTCCCAAAGTGAACCCGCCCAAGTCGTGTGCTAATTTAAGACCAATCTCCCTAACGCCATACCTAGCAAAAGAAACAGAATGATTCATATTGGGGCTGCTACTAGAGCCAGTAAGTGAGTCTATCGACAAATACCAATATGGCAGACTCCCAAAATGTGGGACGTATATATACCTAGTCGGAATGTACGATCAGATCCTGAAGTGGCTTGAAAAGCAAGGCTGTTTTGTCGACCTAGCAGCCATTGATTTTTACAAAGTTCTTGATTTCCTATCATACCTAGTGGCCTGCCAATACCTGAAACAGTACTGAACGCCAAACGCTAGTCATTGTGCTTAATTTTCTGTCTGAAAGGCAGCAATAATTGTTTGATTTACACAAAGAGGACTGTGACTCAGAGTGGAGCAAAATAGCCTGCGGTGCCTCACAAGGGACAAAACTGGCCATCATCAAATACTTTCTGGTAGAACATAACGACAAAGACAAATTTGGCGACAATTTGTCGCTCTTACTCGCCTATCATCTTCATGGTAATTTCAATCTATTAAGTTCACAGTGCTCCGAAACAAAATTGACTATTAACTCTGTTAAGTCTAAAATACTTAGACTGAATCCGTTAAAGAGAGACTTCGACCTTCATCCCCTGAAGTTTTTTTCCCTGTTGCGATTGAGGTGAAAATACTTGGTATCATTTTCTCACATGATTGCACCTTTACTACCCATATTAATAGTGTGACCCGTAAAGCTAACGCATCTCTGAAGACACTTTCAAAAATCTGTCGCTTCGGGTGTAACGCTCACAGTCTTCTTCAGGCATACCTGTGCTATATACACCCAATACAAGAATACGGCTGTCCCGTCTGGGGCCCTTCAGTATAACTGGTGTCAGTCCAAAAATGGGAAACCAGGATCATCCTGAGTCATAGGGACATTTCCTACCACTATGTCGTAGCAACACTTAAACTCCAAAGTTTGGAACTCCCTTTGGGCGACCTTATCCTGAAGTTTGGCAAAATACTGCTGTCTCACACTGCTCACCGTGACGTTTTACTCCCTGAAGCCCCGACAGTCACGCTTTCGAGAGAGAAGCTAAAACTTTTGCCTTTGCGGGCTCGGACAAACTGCAACCAGAACTCTTTCGTCCTTTTTTTACGTCGTTATATAATAGTTCATAATAATATATTTTGTAGTTCAACATCAAATTAGCCATTTAAGTATCAATTGTTGTTTAAATAAACCCTTTTCTCTCTCTCTAAATTAAACAATATTATTTTTGTCAAGATTTTCAAAAGGGTGTATGTTGTTAAAGATCGCTGAAAAATTTTCTCCAGCATACAAATAGCAGAGCATACTATAAATCCTTACAGAATAAAAAGAAAAGACTTAAATTATAGTTTCCTTTTACCCTGAAAAAGGCGATGACTATATAAAAGGAACAGAAATCTATTTAAAAACTTTAAAAAAAATAAGTTTTTCAAAGAAAAGCAGAGAACTCCAATACACCAAAAATGAGCAAACACAAATCAAATAATCTACCATGCTTACAACTACCGCAAATTGGCATCAATAAAATAAATTTAACTAAATATGAACAAAAATTACAATAAATAACCGATTGAAAATCAAAACGGGAAGCAATTAATATGATTTTATACTTTACTGAACAAAAATGCAAATGTGCTTTGTCAGTTTAATATATAAGTGCTGATATTAATTCTAGTTTAATAGCTTTGGTCTATCACTAATATTTAAAATGTACTTTTTTCAGTAAAGTTTGAAAAAACTTTTAAAGTTCGTAAAATGTAGTAATGTAGTAAAATGTAGTATGTAAATTAAAGATCGCTGAAAAAGCTTCTCCAGCAGACAAATAACAGGCCATACTATAAGTTTTTATAGAAGAAAACGAAAAGATTTGAAGTATTATTATTTTCCTCTGAAAAAGACAATGACTAAATAACACGAACCGGAATTGTAGAAAAGTCCTAATAGAAAGGGTGATAATATATGCTTCGGAAGGGACTGATTGGATTGGTAATCTGAAGTTCTAGGGCTCTTTTTAAGAGATAAAGTGGTAATATTTATCTCTGTGGTAAGTAGTGGTATTTATCTCTGTGGTAAGTAGGTAAAGTAGTAGTAATAGTCCAAATATCAAATATGAAGGCTTTTGAGGTTGATACAAACCATCAGAGCCCAAGGGCAAAGATTGTACTTTATGCCCCTCGGGCATTTAAGGTTCTTATGGAATGGAAGTTGTATATACTTTAGATGTGGCTCATTTGGTTGAAACTGGACTTTCTAGTTCAACAAAATTGGACGTTTGCCCTGGGGGCATATAAGGTTTATATGGAATAGGTGGTCGCATTAAATTCAGAGTAGTCTCTTTAGATTTAAATTTGAAGTTAAAGCGCCCTTTTTAAGAGTCAAAGCGATTTAAGAGACCCCCCCACGCCCATCATTTCCCACGACAAACATTCAAGCAAAGTTTTGAGACATCAATTTTTTTCAGCATTGTTGAAAGGTATTGATTCAGAGTTCAAAGTGAACGCACCTGTCTTAGATTGGATATTTTTTTAACATTAACAAATCAATATACTTTTTCATACCGATCTGTCATTCCACGTGTGAACTAGAGAACTTGTTTGACTAGTATTACTGACGGAGCCCAGTGTCAGTTATTTGGATACGGCTAGCAACTGGGCTAATGTTTTTAATTAAAGTTTAAATTTCACTTGAGAGCGGCCTTTAAAGCTAAATAAATATGTCGTCAATCAGCCAAAAAATGTTTGATGATAGAATGAAGGCTCTGGAAAAGAAGCTAGATTTCATAATTAGCAAACAAAGTGAGCTTCCTATTACAGTGTCGTCGATTTCGGACGAGGTTCAAATTTTGAAAAATGAATCGAAGTCTCGTGATTCGAAGATTGTTTTCCTAGAAAACCAGCTTGAAGAGCAAAAGTCGAGATGTGATACAATCGAAGCGAAATTAATCGGAATGGAAGTTAAAGACCGTAAACTCAACTTAATCATCCACGGATTATCAAAAGAAAAACAGCAACAGACAGTTTTCGCGAATGTGTCAACATTATTCTCATCGACAATGGAAATCACGGATAAGGTTCAAATATTACAGTGCTACCGAATGTTTCAGAAGTCGAACGTGTCTACCCGTAAGCCGACCGCCCCTCCAGTTTTCCTCTCAGTATCCTCAGAAAAAGATATTCAATGTATTTTCAGATCAATATCGAAATGGAAAGGAACAGGGGTCCGGATCTGCACGGACTTGCCGACCAAATTTAATACTGTGAGAAATGAATTACTGGCTAAAGGTAAGGAATTACGAGATAATGGATCCGTACAATTTACGCGCCTGAAGCAAAAAGGTGCCAAATTGTGGCTTGAATATAAATCGGATTCAGAGTCGCAGTGGGAAAAAGCGTAAGATCACTAAAGGCGACTAGTGTGAGAATATAAGGTCTACTCCGCTCTTGATTGATATATTTTGCATTTTTGTGTTTGTGTGATGTTGATTATTTACTTTCGTGTGTTACTTAGGCTAACTTGGTTCAAGATTCTCTTCATTATTTTTGCCCCAGTTATTTCTGTTCACTTATACCTACTCAATATAAGTTTACTCGAAGGATGGCAGGTTTTCATGATTCATCAATGGCACGGGGTCCTTGTCGCGCGGACTTGCTGGCACGAGGTAGGATCTTTCCGACTCTTTTTAAATGAATTCTAAGTTTGCGGTTGTGGGGGGACGCGATAGGCTGGCAGCTTTGAAGGGGAAACCTCTAAACCTTTCGTTACTTTCTAAAACTTTTAATGTTTTTGGCCAAAGAGAAAATAATACTTTTTCAGAAATAAAACCGTCATCGTTTGTTTCTCCTGATGAAATAAATAGACTTGAAGATAATTCGAAGAGAATTGAATTTATAAACACACAGGGACTAATTAGTTCTATTGATGAACTAACCAGATTATTGCCAAGAAATCAAATTGATATTTTGGGAGTTTGTGAAACATTCATCAGTGATGCGACAAAACATAATGTTAAAATTCCGGGATATAATTTCATTGAAAAAAGTAGAAAAAACCATGGAAAAGGTGGCCTCGGGTTATTTTTGAAAGAAGGAGTGCATTTTAAACGTCTGCCAGAGCTCGAAAAATATGACGTTGAAAAATTGTGTGAAATTCTGGCTGTTGAATGTCGGGCCGGAACCAAGAAATTACAAATTTGTGTCGTTTATAAGCCTCCGTTGGCACCAATCCCGCTTTTTCTGCAATCTTTGGAATCCTTATTAGCATCTTTAGACGATAAAGATGTTGTGGTCATGGGGGATTTTAATATAAATTTACTGAATTATGATGAAAATACTCAAACAACTGAATTTATTTCTCTAATGACATCAAAATCACTGATTCCCTCATGTACAATACCAACGCGGATTTCACTAACTAGTGCAACTCTCATCGACAACATATTTTTAACAACACCAGCCACGTCTTCACAAGTTGTTTTAACGGATTTTTCTGATCATTTTTTGTTGATTTCCGATGTGAAATATCAGCTTCAAACAAAAAAAGCACCAGAAATATCACACCGGATTATCAACAAAAAAAAATCTGGACTGTTTAAAGGATAAATTGAATATTATCGATTGGTCTCGTGTATTTGATGCTGAAGACGTAAACTCTGCAATGGCTCATTTCTTCGAAAAATTTAACGCTGCTTTTGACGAGTCATGCCCCAGAGTAAAAACACGAAAAGGAAAATATAATCAACCCATTCAACCGTGGATATCACCCTCCCTTTTGACCTCAATAAAACAAAAAAACTGTCTTTATAAAAAAATGTTATCATTCCCAAGCGAAGAAAATAAAACAACATTCAAAAAATACAAAAATCTACTTTCAAAAATAATACGTAATGCTAAAACCAAATTTTATTTTGATTCTTTTAGAGAAGTAAGTAAGACACCAAAGAAAACTTGGGAGCTAATCAATTCATGCTTAAATCGATCACCAAAAACTTCTAAACCATCAGAAATAAAGGACGCTCATGGTCATATAATTGAAAGGGAGCTAGAAATAGCTAATTACATGAATTTGCATTTCGCGTCAATTGGACACTCGGTAGCCAACAAGCTCCAACATAACCTGCCCTATGGTCAATGTGATTATCGTACATACCTTGTAAAGCTTTCTGTAAAATCTATGTTTTTAACACCGGTAACAGAGAAAGAGCTTGCCAATATTGGTAAGCTTTTGAAAAATGGGAATTCCCCGGGGATTGATGAATCGTCTACGAATATTGTGAAAGTTGTTTTACCGAGTATTAATAAAGTAATGTGTCATTTGATAAATCTGTCATTTAGATCAGGAACTTTTCCGGATTCATTGAAGAAAGCAAAGGTGATACCACTGTATAAAAGCTCTGACCGGAGTGATTGCACGAATTACAGACCGATATCTATTCTTTCAGGCTTTTCTAAATTAATGGAGCGATGTTTTTATAATCGAGTGTATAATTTCCTTACTTCGAATGATTATTTTTCAAACAGTATGGGTTTAGAAAAGGACATAGTACGCAGGATGCTATCCTGACAATGGTCCAATTTATTCACGAATGTCTTGATAAAAAAATGATTCCGGCAAGTATTTTTTTGGATCTTGAGAAGGCATTTGACACGACTTGTCACGAAATATTGTTGTTTAAATTAAGCCATGGCGGGATACGAGGACCAGCGCACGATTTTATCGCATCTTACCTAACAGGTCGATCCCAAGTAACAACTATCAATAAAACAGCTTCGGATCCATGCTTATTGCCCAATATTGGTGTTCCTCAGGGTTCAATTCTGGGACCACTGCTCTTCCTAATATACATAAATGATCTTCCATCAGCAACAGAAACCAACAGCCTGAATGTCCTTTTCGCCGATGATACTGGATCAACACTTGCAGGGAAGTCGGAAGATGATGTCAAAGAGAAGCTGCAAATCGTGTTTTCCCAGCTGATTGTATGGCTAAAAGCTAATCTTTTGTCATTGAATGCCGCCAAAACGAAATTCATCATTTATAGTAGACTTGGACACAAAGCAAAAGGAATTTCAACTATAATTGATCAGGCTACAGATATTTGAATTCAAAGGGTAACTTTGCTCCGGTATCTTGGTATAACTATTGATGAAAATCTATCTTATAAAGAACATTGTAATAGATCACGCGTTAAAATCGCCCAAGGAGTTGGTGTAATGAGGAGGCTTCAGCATTTTTTCCCCTATGAAGTTCTACGACTCATTTATTTTGCCTTGGTGCATTCCCATCTTACGTATTGTCCCCTAATTTATTTGGCAACTTTCAAATATCATATAAAACCGATACAGACTCTTCAAAACCGGGCTCTTCGAATTTTGCAAAGATATTTACCGTCACCTTCTTCCTATCCAAATAAATCTAAAACTGAAACTATATATTTATTAACTAATATTTTGCCTGTTTCAGAATTATTCACTCTTCATTCTTTTTTATTCAAGGTAAAATATAACCGCTCAGAACTGCCTCCGTACTTTCGTACGAGAAATTTTTTCCCTGAGCAACCTGACCATGTTTATGAAACCCGTAATAAATGGAGAATGCAGCACCTGAAATTAACCACTGAGAGATCACGGTTCTCGCCATATTTTTCGATCATGGGTTCATGGCATTTTTATCTACCATATATTGACTGCAATAAATCTCTCCCACATATTAAAAAGCAACTTCATTCTATCCTTATAAATAAATTCAAGAATCAGTAATAAAAAAAAAAAAATCTTAAAGTGAATAGTTGTTTGTTTGATATTGATAAGGTGGGCTCATTTTATTTTTTTTTATTATTATTATTTTTTTTTCAAATAAGTTGCCAGTCATCGGTCACCCTCGCTTGCACACCGTTTTATTTTGTTTTTCGGATTGATATTTGCCGAGTGTCAGTTGTTTTGGGGGTGGGTTCCCGTCTAGTGGTGAGTCGTGGATTTATTGATATTTATTTTATGCATTTGTTTTTGTTTCTTTTTTCTGTCAAATAGGTGTGCTATATTGTTATACCGGGTCTTTGTCAATCGACCTTGTGTCTCCGGCTTGACCCTTTTTTTTTATATATTGTGTGTGTTGTACAGAAGTTTAAATAAAATCTTGAAAAAAAATCTTGGTTCAGTAATCATGCGTAGCAATAGTTGTAGTAGCAGTATGCAAATAGCACCTTTTCTTCAACATCCTCTTCACCACACGGTGAAATTTTTAACTTAATACCATCAACCGGTCCTGAAGCATTGCTGATACATTCTCCTTACAATCTGTATGGGCAAAGTGTGTCTCGATTTATTTCAATTTAGTTACAATACTACTACTACTACTACTACTAATAACTCACCGCAGCACCAAGCCGCCTAAGGCCAACACAGCTACGCACGCTCCTTCTCCAATCCAATATATTCAGAGCATCTCTCTTTACACTCTTGCAGGAAGCTTCCATTTCCCTTAAATCTTTATTTGTGATATCCCCTTACCCCAAACGAGGACGACCTGCTTTCCGTTTAGCTCCAGACGGTTGGCAAAAAAGGACAATCTTCGGCAATCTGTCATCCTTCGTCCACAAAACGTGGCCTAGCCATCTCAACCTTTCTTTCATTATAGCCCTAGAAAGCGTGATTGAACCGCATTTTTCGAACAACCTAATGTTTGAAATACGGTCAGTTAGCCGGGTACCTAGAACAGTCCGTAGGCAATTTCTCTGGAAAACATCTAGTAAATTTCATCCACTTTTCGGAGCGCCCATGCTTCAGAGCCATATTTGACCACTGTCATCACTGTAGCTTCCAATATTCTAATCTTGGTATGTAGACTTACCATCCTATTCTTTCAAACTTTTTTTAACTGTGAAAAAATACCCTGAGCCTTGTCTATTCTACTTTTAACATCTTTTCTACTCCCACCATCTTTACTAATGATACTACCCAACCTGATCAATCTTTTCGTTACCCAACGTCCCCTTTTTGTCTTCACTTATTCCTAGCCTTAGTGACTTAGTCTTCGTAACATTAATTTTCAAACCTATTCTAGCACCTTGAACTCGCCAAACCTCGAAAAATTCATTCATTTTGCTAAAACTTTCATCTAATATGCTTAAATCATCAGGATAATCTAAGTCCAGGAGAATTTTCCGTCCTCATTTGATTCCGTGGTCTCCAATTGTCTTTCCTATACTCCTTAACACAAAGTCCATCAAAAAGATTCATATATAGGGGGATAGAACACAAGCCTACTAACTCCTGATTTAATACAAAACCAGCCGCTAACCTCATTTCCTGCCTTAACCGCAGCAGCATTACTCTCGTACATAGCACAAATCACATTAATGTATTTGTCTGGTATACCATATAAGGATAAGACCTTTGCTAAAGCTGTTCCATCAACAGAATCGAACGCTTGTTCATAATCTATAAAACTGAGGACCAAAGGTGTTTGACAACGAAGGCACTTCTGAACTCTGACCTAGTACCCTGAACTCGCAACACCTCTAAAAATTCATTCATTTTGCTCACATTTTCATCTAATATGCTTAAATCATCAGCATAATCTAAGCCCAGGAGCGTTCTTCCTCCCCATTTGATTCCATGGTCTCCAATTGCCCTTCCTGTGCTCCTTAAGACGAAGTCCATCAAAAAGATCCATATAAAGGGGGACAGAACACAACACTGCTTAACTCTAGATTTAATATAAAACCAGTTGCTAACCTCATTTCCTATCTTAACCGCAGCAGTATTATTCTCGTACATAGCACAAATCACTTTAATGTATTTTTCTGGTATACCATATAACGATAAGACCTTTGTTAGCGCTCTTCTATCGACATAATCGAAAGCTTGCTCATAACCGATAAAACTGAGGACCAAAGGTGTTTGACAACGAAGGCACTTCTCAATTATTAACCTAAGAGTGAAAATTTGTCGAAATGTCATATAACTTTTCTAAGACTGCACTGTTCTTCTCTTAAAACTTTGTCAGCAGCATCTCTCAGTCGAAAAAGTATCATATTACTAAGTAATTTGCTACTTACAGACACCAGACTAATGCTTCGATATTTACGACACTCACTCTTGTGACCTTTCTTATACAGTGGTTTAATTAAGGTTTTCCAAAAATCATCAGGTTCTTTCCCTTTTTCAAAAACCATATTGATAATCTTCAATAGCTTATTTCTAACCTCAGAGCCGCCATGTTTAAGAAACTAATTTATTACACTTTCAGCGCCTGAAGCCTTACTATTTTTTAATCCTTTTAGAACTAAATCTTCCATCACATCCAAGGTATCACAAACTTTCTCATTCTCATCGATATCTTTTCCTGCAGCTGTATATCGGTTTAGCACATTCTCAAAATTTACCGCCCATCTCTCTTTAACTCTTTCCTTATCAGTAATTGTGGCACCATTCCTATTTTTATCTGGGACTAGTCCGGATTGACAACTCCCTCTCAATTTATTAACATGCCAGTATAATATTTTACTATTATGCCGTGTTCCTGCATCTTACAGATCCTTAGCAATTTCATCCAGAGCCTCGACTTCACACCTCTTTAGTTCATAAATTTAATGCTTTTTTTGATTCATGCACAAACCCATTCTACTCTCTATTAAACATAAAGCTTTTTCACTAATATTCATAGCTGCAGTCTTAACTTTCTTCCCTAGGAAACCATCAGTAACTTCACAAATTGTTTTTCTAAAATTATTCCATCCAAACTAATATCTTTCACTTGTCAAATTTCAAACTCTTAAGTTTAATATTCAACAGTTCCTGGAAAGTATCTTTCAAGTTATAATCCTGGAGTCTACCAACGTCATAACTTCCCGGGAAGTAGTTGCCCTTCCGAAATTTCAACATTAAATTATCCTTAGACACTAGTAGATGGTGATCTTTACTTTAAACAT
The DNA here is from genome assembly GCF_032884065.1 of Artemia franciscana. Taxonomy (NCBI): domain Eukaryota; kingdom Metazoa; phylum Arthropoda; class Branchiopoda; order Anostraca; family Artemiidae; genus Artemia; species Artemia franciscana. The sequence continues at coordinate 31,679,351 of NC_088874.1, forward strand.
CAATAACAGCACTCCTATGTATCTTAGTTTCTTGTTTTGATCCTGCTTTTCTTCTGTTTACGATAACATAATCAATAAGGTATACCTACAAATTTACAAAAGTCTGTAGTCATTACTGTTTTCTTTTCCTACACCAAGTTTACTTAGGCTAGGATACCATCTATACCTATTTCTACCAACCTGGGTGTTAAAATCTCCCAGTAAAAACACCATATTTCTACCTGGCACCCTGTCTGTTTGCTCCTGGTACCTGTCTATAAGCAATATAGGGCATATAAGGACATAAGCAGCGATGCTCTATCATAGCTAGTAATATCATTGATATTTTAAAGGAGCTAATTTCCGCCCCCCCCCAACTCCCCCTCGAATGACGCTGGATCTGGTCGATATTTAAAATGAGAGATCTGAGTTACGAGATCCTTCTAAATATGAAATTTAATTAAGATCTGATTACTCTTTCGTAAGTTAAAAATACCTAATTTTTTTCAAATTTTTCAGAATATCCCCCCCCCTCCAACTCCCCCAAATAAAACAGATCCTTTCTGGTTATGTTAATCACGTATCTAGGACTTCTGATTATTTTTTCCACCAAGTTTCATCCCGATCCCACCACTTTAAGCGTTTCCCAAGATTTTAAGTTTCCCCCCAACTCCTCTCAATGTCACTGGATCTGGTCAGGATTTAAAACGAAAGATTTGAGACACGAAATCCTTCTAAATATCAAATTTCATTAAGATCTGATCATCCAAGTTAAAAATACCTCCTTTTTTCTAATTTTTCCGATGTATCCGTCCCCTCACTCTCCTTCAGACGGTCGAATCGAGGAAATGACAGTTTTTAATTTAATCTCGTCTAGTTTCTGATACGCTTGCGAAATTTCATCGTCCTAACTTACCTAGAAGTGCCTAAACTAGCAAAACCAGGACCGACAGACCGACAGAATTCGCGATCGCTATCCGTCACTTGGTAGATACCAAGTTCCATAAAAACGGAAAAATTTAATCAATTATTTTATTTTCCCCTAAAAAAGACGATGACAATATAAACCGAGCAGAAATTAATTAAAAAATCTTTTTAAATAATAAGTTTTTCAAAGAAAAGCAATAAAACATAAAAATCCTTGCTTTAAAAGCAAGAATTTGGAAATAAACTTATAAAATAACCCTAAGATTTAAACCCTAGAAAAGCAATGATAAATAAAAAAAATTATTAAACATAAACTCAAATAACTTACCATGCGTAAAACTACCGCAAATCAGCATCAATAAATAAATATAACCCAAAATGAACAGAAATTACAACAAACAACCGAGTCAAACTCCAAACGAGAAGAAATTAATATGAATTTGTACTTTAGTGACAAAAATTCGAATGAATGTGCTTTTTCAGTTTAGTATACCTATGCTGATATTAATTCTAAGGTCTTAATAATTTTGGTTTACAAAAAACACTAAAAATGTAGAATTTTCTATAATAATAATAATAATAATAATAATAATAATAATAATAAAAATAATTTGTTTATCACCCACTTCACAAAACAGAGGTTCAAGTGGAGTAAAATACAAAAGAAAAACAGCCAAAGTAATACAAGAAACAAATTTAATCACATACAGAAAAAGACGGATAAGGCAATGCAAACATCCTAGCCTATAAAGCGCTTCAATAGCTAACTTGGCAGATAATTTTTCGAAAGCACCAGTAATATCTGTCGCACAATACTTTTTAACCAGTTTTGTATCAAACAGTTCGTGGTAACGAACTGTAGTAAGGAGCGACCCGGCTCAATAGTAACCAAAACTCTAAAAAATGGAATTTTGATGCTAAAATATACATCAAAAGAATGGGATTTTCATGCTGATTCTAAATATATAAATTTCATCAAATTTAGTCTTTGTCATTAAAAGTTACGAGCCTTAGAAAATTTGCCTTATTTTGGAAAATAGAGGGAAACACCCCCTAAAAGTGATAGAATCTTGACGAAAATCACACCATCGTATTCGGTGTATCAGAGAACCATATAGCGAAAATTTCAAGCTCCTATCTACAAAAATGTGGAATTTCGTATTTTTTGCCAGAAGACAAATCACGGGTGCGTGTTTATTTGTTTGTTTTTTTTTCCCAGGGGTCATCGTATCGACCAAGTGGTCCTAGAACTTCGCAAGAGGGCTCATTCTAACGGAAATGAAAAGTTCTAGTGTCCTTTTTAAGTGACCGAAAAAATTGGAGGGCACCTAGGCCCCCTCCCACAAATTGACTTTTTTCCCAAAGTCAACGGATCAAAATTTTGAGATAGGCATTTTGTTCCGCATAGTCGAAAACCATAATAACAATGTCTTTGGGAATGACTTTCTCCCCCACAATCCCTGGGGGAGGGGCTGTAAGTTACCAACTTTGACCAGTGTTTACATACAGTAATGGTTATTGGGAAGTGTGTAGACGTTTTCAATTTTTTGGTTTGGGGGTGGGGTTGAGGGGAGGGGGAATGTGGGAGGATCTTTCCTTGGAGGAATATTTCATGGGGGAAGAAAAATTCAATGAAAAGGGCACAGGATTTTCTAGTATTACTATAAAAAAACAATGAAAATATAAACATGAAAACTTTTCAATTGAAAGTATGGGGTAGCATTGAAACTTAAAACGAACAGAGATTATTACGCATATAAGGGGTTCTAAAAATACTTTAGCATAAAGAGCGAGGTATTTAGGAGGAGATAAATACCTCACTCTTTATGCTAAAATATTTTTAGTAATTTCAACTATTTATTCTACGGCCTTTCTGATTCAGGGGTCATTCTTAAAGAATTGGGCCAAAACTTACAATTTAATGTAAAGAGCGAGGTATTAATGACGCTACAAACCCCCTTGTATACATAATAAAAATATAAGAATATAAAAGTTTGTTGCGTAAGTTAATTCTTAAGTTACGTATATTTTCTACTAACGAAAACGTTCGTTAAAAATTAAAAGTTCTAGTTGCCTTTTCAAGTAACCGAAAAATCAAAGGGCAACTAGGCCTCCTTCCCCACCCCTTATTTCTCAAAATTGTCTGATCAAAACTAAGAGAAAGCCATTTTTCCAAAAAAAGAATTAATATACAAATATCATTTTAATAATTTATGTGCGGAGAGCGAAAATCGAACATGCATTAATTCAAAAACGTTGAGAAATTAAATAAAAAAAAACTAGTCTTTTCAACTGAAAGTAAGGAGCGACATTAAAATTTAAAACGAACAGAAATTACTCCGTACATGAAAGTTTGACTCTTTGCCACAATTGTACTTTTTAAAATAATCAAAAGCTTTAGCGTAAAGAGCGAGGGATTGCGGAGGGGACAACCCATTTCATATACGGAGTAATTTCTGTTCGTTTTAAGTTTTAATGTTGCTCCTTACTTTCAGTTGAAAAAACTAGTTTTAATATTTAATTCTGGTAAGAACTAGGTAGATATAAAAGAAATTTGCAGTATCCGTAATAATTTATGCGAATACGTTTTAGATCACCAGTCAACAGAAGTGGCCTAATACCAGAACAGAAGAGTACAGAATGATCACAAAAATTTGAGTAAAGCCGAGTTAGCACTCTTCTCCTATAGTGTCCATGATTTGCTACAATCTTAGAGTAACCGGCCTCAGCTTATCACTAATATCTTTGACAGCACGAGACCAGAAAGCATTCATAGAATCGCAAACTGTTATACCAAGCCAACAAAAAGATTTAACACGATGAATACTAAACCACCACAGTAAAGCGATTCTGAGCAATTATTACCGTTGAAAACAAGAAACTCGCACTTGTCAATATTTAGGTACAGGCCGATATCGCGGAAAGCAGAAGTAACTGACTTCACTGAACGGGCAAGACCAGACTCAGTTTGACTAATCAGAAGAAGATCATCCACATAAGTCAGATATGAGATATCAGATGGTCCTAGTAGGCACGTGGTCGATATTTTTGATAATGCATTTTCAATAAAAGCATTAAAAATATACGGCGAAAGAACTCCCCCTTGTCTTACGCCGCAACGAACAGGGATATGAGGGATACTAAATCATTGGCAGACTTTTGCTTTTTTCAATCACTTTTTTTCAAAAAGTCCTTTGCTTTTTTCAATCGTGCTCTAATCACTTCGATTAAATTTAACTTATTCGCACGTTGTGAACTACTATCACTAATGCTGCTACAAGATTGAGACAGAGATATAGACTCTTTGCTTTTTTCTTTGTTTTCTTGTGGTTTTTTGCTTACATAATTTTTGGAATTACTGCGATTATGGCTGCTATAAGACTCTGAAATAGATGAATCACGGAGGAGTCTTTTTTTCTTTATCGTTTGCGATTTCTTACTTGCAAAACTTTGGGAATTACCATCAGCATTACTATTACAAGATTTAGAAAGAGAGTTGTGGTCTCCGCATTTTGCCTTTGTCGCTTGTGATTTCTCGCTTATATAATTTTTAGACATATAGTCATAATCGCTACTACAAGACTCTGAAATAGATGAATCCCAGCGGGATAATAGTCCATTCTCAATTAATATATCTAATAGTAGTTCATTATCGCTGCTACAGGGTGAAATGGATGAATCATAAAAAGCTGAAAGTCGATTCTTGACTAAATCCTTGGCAGACTCGATTACGTCCTTTGCTTTTTTCAATTGGCGAAGCAAATAAATTTGTTCTCTAATCACTTTGAACTTATTTGCACGTTGTGAATTACTATCACGAATGCTGCTACCAGATTCAGACAGAGATATAGACTCTTTGCTTTTTTCTTTTGTTGCTTGTGAGTTTTTGCTTACAGAATTTTTGGCATTACAGCGATTATCGCTACTATAAGACTCTGATCTAGATGAATCACGGAGGAGTCTTTTTTTCTTCATCGTTTGTGATTTCTTACTTGCTAAACTTTGGGAATTACCATCAGCATTACTATTACAAGATTTAGAAAGAGAGTTGTGGTCTCCGCATTTTGCCTTTGTCGCTTGTGATTTCTCGCTTATATAATTTTTAGACCGATAGTTATTATCGCTACTACAAGACTCTGAAATAGATGAATCACAGTGAGCTAATAGTCCATTCTCAACTAAATCCTTGGCAGACTGGACTAAGTCATTTGCTTCTTTCAACTGAAATCCTTTTAGTTTTCTAATCACTTTGATTAAATTTAACTTTATTTCACGTTGTGAATTACTATCACTAATGCTGCTACCAGATTCAGACAGAGATATAGATTCTTTGCTTTTTTCTTTTGTTGCTTGTGAGTTTTTGCTTTCATAATTTTTGGCCTTACTGTGATTATTGCTGCTATAAGACTCTGAACTAGAATAATCACAGAGGAGTCTTCTTTTCTTCATCGTTTGTGATTTCTTACTTGCACAACTTTGGGAATTACCATCAGTATTACTATTACAAGACTCAGAAAGAGAGTTGTGCTCTCCGTATTTTTCCTTTGTCGCTTGTGATTTCTCGCTTATATAATTTTTAGACCTATAGTCATTATCGCTACTACAAGACTCTGAAATAGATAAGCAATAGTGAGCTAATAGTCCATTCTCAACAAAATCCTTGGCAGACTCGACTAAATCCATTGCTTCTTTCAACTGAAAACCTTTTAGGTCTCTAGTCATTTTGATTAAATTTAACTTATTTGCACGCTGTGGATTACTATCACTAATACTGCTACCAGATTGTGACAGAGATATAGACTCTTTGCTTTTTTCTTTTGTTGCTTGCGAGTTTTTACTTACATAATTTTTGGTATTACAGTGATTATCGCTGCTATGAGACTCTGAACTAGATGAATCACAGAGGAGTTTTTTTTTCTTCGTCGTTTGTGATTTCTTACTTGCACAACCTTGGGAATTACCGTCAGTATTACCATAAAAATATTCAGAAAGATATTTGTGCTCTCCATGTTTTTCCTTTGTCGGATGTTTTTCCTTGGCATCTCTTTTCCTTCGGCTTCTTCCACACAACTTAGCCAACCGGATATCTCTCTTCCTTTGTAGTTTACTGCTTGTCTTCCTTTTACGACGAACTTTGTCACAGTTTCCAGACCTCAACTCAGATTCAGTACTACCTTTCGATGATTTCTTAGATCTACGCAGATTCTTAGGTTCCTTCACTTTCTTCGGTTTAGCCGATTCGTCAATGATTCCAGTAGCAAAGAAGTCTGTCAATAAATCCATAATAATGCACTTTATATGATCCAACCTCTTGCTGATAAAGTTATTTGCCGAGTTCCTTAAATCGAGAGAAAAATAAAACTTACTTTTTAATTTTCCAATATTTTCCTATTTTGAATTAAACATTAAAATTGTTGCTGAGACCCCAAAAATATTTTTGCAGTTTATATAATAACTTTAGAGATTCTGATCTAAAAATTGAAATCAAACAAAATTTATCTTGTATTTTTTTTCGATGGAAATACAAGATAACGTTATGAGATTCTTGGTATATGGGTTAATCCAAAAGGTAGTTAGCAACCTAGTAAGAGACGCTCCAGTCAAGGGACGGTAGGTTTCCTATAGAGGGGTTCCGGACAAGGCGATTCTAATAGTGCACTTCATGTTTTGATTTGACACTGTTTTAGGAGTTATCTATATATATAAAAATAAGTTGTCTGTCTGTTATGTCTGTTACGCCAGATTATATCTTCTATATATATAAAAATAAGTTGTATGTATTTTTGTGTTGAGGGTTTAAATGTAAAAACTGGGTATTGCAGAAATATTTCGAAATATTTTGACAATAGATTAATGTAATTTGAAAACCTTAAAAAAGATACTAAAAATGTTGAGGTTTATTATAAATTGTTGAGCTTTATCAAGCTTGGCACGTGAAGATTTTTTTAACTGTCCATGTTAGAATGAAAATTGACAAATTGAAAAACATTGAAAAAGATAGAATGTTACCAAATCCTACAACAGAAGAAACAGCCGAGGAAGCTGCTCAAAGAGCTAATGCCAAAAGGCTTGCGGCTAAAGAACGCAAAACCGCGCAATTAGATGAAGATCAACCTGGACAGCAAGAGTCAAAACGTATCAAAACTGAAAATGATAGCGATGATGATTGGCTTTGGGATTTTGACTTGGATAAGGTTATCAATGCCTACCAGATTTTAGTTAAAAAAACAAAGGTTCGGCGATATGTATTTACGTCTGAACAATAAAGAAGAAAAGGAAAACTGAAACTAAAAATGTAAAAACTGGGAATTGCATAAATATTTCAAAATATTTTGACAATAGATTAAAGTAATTCGAAAACCTTAAAACAGATACTTCAAGTTTGACGTTTATTATAAAATGTTGAGCTTTAGCATGCTTGGCACGTGAAGATTTTTCCAACTGTCAATGTTAGAATAAACATTGAACGACAGAATTTGCGATTGCTATATGTCACTTGGTTAATACCAAGTGCCATAAAATGGTAAAAAACTAAAAAGAAAAAAAGCTAAAAAAACTAAAAAAGCTGCAAAACTAAAAAAAAATTAAAACTAAAAAAGAAACTATATCTATATCTATATATATATAAAAATAAGTTGTATGTCTGTTGACTGACGTCATGTTTGTGTGTCGACTGATGTCATGTTTGTCGACCGACGTCATTATGAGGATTGAACATTATTGCGTCATGAAGTTGTTTGTCGACCGACGTTATGTTTGTCGACTGACGAAATTACAGACCAGGACACCGGGACACAAAGGACGACCGGGAAACAGGGAATATAAATGACGAACGGGACACTCAAAGAGAAATTACACACTGGGACACCGGGACACAAATAACGACCGGGACACAGGGAATATAAATAACGACCGGGACACAGGGACATAACTACAACGGGGACGCCGAGGGGCACAGGGGGGATATATAAATGACGAGGATATATAAATGACGTTGGGGTGGCGCGAAGCACCATCCCAACAGCTAGTGCGCTATATTATTTTTTCGTGTTGGACATAATCGTCTCATATGAATCATATGGTGAGAAAAAAATATTCAATGAGGAGAAATTCATGGGCAACTTTAATGACATGGTACTATGACTACATCCGCAGGAAATACCATAAATATTTGTTAGTCTGGCTAAAAGATAATTGTAATGCAACTGAGTGGTCGACCAATCACTGTTGCAAAAGACCACCCCCTCTTGAAATATTCCAAGAAGCTTAACGGTAGTAAAGTAATTTTTAGCTTGATTTGTTGCCAACGCAATGGACTGGATGAATCGTGTGGTGATCAAGGGTATTTCACTTTTCAAGCCTAAATTGAACCAATTAGATTTGACTCTGAGTTCAATTTATAAATCAGTATTTAATAGTTACAGGGTATTTTCAAAAATTGAATGCATAAGGAATTCAATCCGCTAAGGCAATGCAACTGTTCATTGATACCATCATTTGCTTTAATGCAAGATTAGAAAAAAAAATATTTATTCAACAGAAGATCCTAGAAGCATTTTCTGTACAGTATACGCTCAACTCTCTCATATGCTTTGAATTTTAGGCACAATTCTTCCATAATATTTCAAAACTGATGAGCTTATCAAGAAATTAATCTTTTCAAAAGACCCCAATGATCAACTTTACATGTCCCGTTATTGTCTTGACATAATTAAATTGTATACCTTTTCCTTCAAACTGCAAAATATGTGACATATAAAAGGAGCCCATAGAAAAATACTTTTCAATGCGTAGAAAGGGGTCATCGTGACCGCAGTTCGCCACTACTAAAAATTATGCTGTTGAGTTACCCCATTTAAGGTAGTTATAGGGGTCAGCCAATCCAAAGTACATTGGAAAAGCCTCACCCTGGGAGCACCTACCTCATGATCAAGCCAGCTTCCCAGCAAGGTATGCATGACTAGTTGAAATCTTTTTACTAATATCAAACAGTTCGTGGTAATCAAACAGTTCGTGGTAACGAACTGTAGTAAGGAGCGACCCGGCTCAATAGTAACCAAAACTCTAAAAAAATAGAATTTTGATACCAATAGCTACATCAAAAGAATCGCATTTTAATGCTGATTTTAAATCTATAAGTTTCATCTAGTTTAGTCTTACCCATCAAAAGCTACGAGCCTGAGAAAATTTGCCTTATTTTAGAAAACAAGGGAAAACAACCCCTAAAAGTCATAGAATCTTAACGAAAATCACACCATCAGATTTAGCGTATCAGAGAACTCTTTTGTAGAAGTTTCAAGCTCCTATCTACAAAAATGTGGAATTTTGTTTTTTTTTCCCAGGGGTGATCGTATCGACCCAGTGGTCCTAGAATCTTGCGAGAGGGCTCATTCTAACGGAAATGAAAAGTTCTAGTGCCCTTTTTAAGTGACCAAAAATTGGAGGGCACCTAGGCCCCCTCCCACGCTAATTGTTTTCCCAAAGTCAACGAATCAAAATTCTGAGATAGCCATTTTATTCAGCGTAGTCGAAAAACCTTATAACTATGTCTTTGGGGACGACTTACTCCCCCACAGTCCCCGTGGGAGGGGCTACAAGTTACAAACTTTGACCAGTGCTTACATATAGTAATGCTTATTGGGAAGTGTACAGACGTTTTCAGGGGGATTTCTTGGTTGGGGGAGGGGTTGACAAGAGGGGGATATGTTGGGGGAACTTTTCATCGAGGAATTTGTCATGGGGGAAGAAAATTTCCATGAAGGGAGCGCAGGATTTTCTAGCATTATTTAAAAAAAAAACAATGAAAAAATAAATATGAAAAGTTTTTTCAACTGGAAGTAAAGAGCAGCATTAAAACTTAAAACGAACAGAAATTATTACGCATATGAGGGGCTCACCTCCTCCTAATACCTCGCTCTTTATGCTAAAGTATATTTAGTGATTTCAACTATTTATTCTACGGCTTTTGTGATTCAGGGGTCATTCTTAATGAATTGGAACAAAATTTAATCTTTAGTGTAAACAGCGAGGTACTGACGAGGGGGTGAACCCTTCATATCTATCTATATATATAAAAATAAGTTGTCTGTGTATGTGTGTGTGTGTGTCGAGTGACGTCATGTTTGTGTGTCGACTGACGTCATGTTTGTTGATTGACGAAATTACACACCGGGACATCGGGACACAAATGACGACCGGGACACCGGGACGTCTATATACATAAAAATAAATTGTCTGTGTGTCTGTGTGTCGAGTGATGTCATGTTTGTGTGTCGACTGACGTCATGTTTGTTGATTGACGAAATTACACACCGGGACATCGGGACACAAATGACGACCGGGACACCGGGACATAGGGAATATAAATGACGATCGGGACACTCAAAGAGAAAGCGACCGGGACACAAGGAATGTTCGATTAGCAATCACCATCAACAAAGCACCGGGACACAAATGACGAAAGTCATTTGTGTTTCGTCATAGGGAATATAAATGACGACCAGGACACTCAAAGAGAAATTACAGACCGGGACATCGGAACACAAATGACAACCGGGACACCCCGACACAGGGAATATAAATGACGACCGCGACACTCAAAGAGAAATTACAGACTGGGACACCGGGACACAGGGAAACAACAACAACGGGGACGCCAGGGGGCACAGGGGGATTTATAAATGACGACAGGGACACAGGGAATGTTCGATTAGCAATCACCATCAACAAGCTCAAGGGCAATCATTAGAATAATGAGGTATAGATCTGAATACAGATTGTTTTTCCCATGGACAGTTATATGTTGTATGTTCAAGAGTCGGTAAACCTGACAATCTATTTATATGCACAGACAATGGGACAGCCAAGAATGTTGTACATTCGCAAGTTTTACGTAGTTAAAAATACTACAATGGCGCGTAACTAATATGGCGCGTAACGACTTGCGTACGCGGGGGGGCTTGGGGGGGCGCGAAGCGCCCCCACCAACTAGGTGTTGGGGTGGCGCGAAGCGCCACCCCAACAGCTAGTATGTAATAAAAACATGAGATTATAAAAGTTCGTTACGTAAGCTAATTCATAAGTTACGTTTATATTTTAATAATAAAAACATTCGCAAAAAATTAAAAGTTCTAGTTGCCTTTTTAAGTAATTAAATAAAAAAAACAAGTTTTTTTAACTGAAAGTAAGGAGCGATATTAAAACTTAAAACGAAAAAAATTGCTCCGTGGATGAAAGGGGCTGTTCCTTCCTCAATGTCTCGCTCTGTACGCTAAAGTTTTACTCTTTCTCTCAATTCTACTTTATTAAACCGTAAATAACTTTAGCGTAAAGAGCGGGACGTTGAGGGAGGAACATCCCCTTTCATCCACGGAGTAATTTCTGTTCGTTTTAAGTTTTAATATCGCTCCTTACTTTCAGTTAAAAAAACTTGTTTTTTTATTTAATTTCTGAACGTATTTGAATAAATGCATGTTTTTATTTTGGTTCTCCGCAAATGAATAATTAAAACGAAATTTGCGTATTAATTTTTTTGCTAACTGGCTTTCTCTTAGTTTTGATCAGATTTTATTAGTTTGATTAGTTTTGATTTTGATCAGTTGCCCTCCAGATTTTCGGTTACTTAAAAAAGCAACTAGAATTTTTAATTTTTAACGAACGTCTTTAGTAGTAAAAAATATACATATAAGATTTGGTGGTGATTTGTACAAGCAAATCGTGGGAATTCCCATGGGGGGGGGGGAACGCCAGCCCATTTATAGCTGACTTGTTTTTAAGTCAACTAGAATATAAATATATGATGGATAAGAATAATCGTTTTGTCAAATAATAAAAGATATTTAGATGATATTTTGGTCTTAAATTGTAAGGATTTCATTGATATTTCTAAAAATATATATCCATCAGAGCTTGTCATGGCGCTGGTCATGAAGATCATTTCTTAGATTTAAATATTAAGATTCGTGATAATAATAAATTAAGTTTTTAAATGTATAATAAAACTGATGATTTTGATTTTGAAGTGATTAGTTTTCCATTCCCTGAAAGTAATATACACTCAAATATCACATATTCGGCGTTTTTCTCAGTTACTTTGTTATGCAAGGATTTGTAGTAATTATATTGATTTTAAAAATAGATGTAAAATCTTAAGCCAAAAATTGATATCAAGAGGTTTGTCTGCAAATAAATTATCTTGGCAATTTAAAAAATTTAGTTTTCATTATAACAAACTTTTAAATAAATATCAAAAGAATTATCTGGAAATACTTAAAGAAATTTTCAACTAATTTCGGAGGTTCGAGAAATGATGATGCAGCGCCATTTATTTTGAATTGTGTTTCTAATAGAGCGGATTTTTTTTTTAAATAGCCACATGGTAAAGATGAATTCTATAATTGTTTAGTTCATTCAGGTTTTTTGCAATGTGTTAATATTTGTGATTTGGTAAAATTTATCATATTTAGTTTACCTATTGTTGCTAAAAAGAGGGATATATTAACAGGATAAGCTTATTTTGGTGTTACTTGGTTGTTTTACATTTGCTGGTTTGTTTTTCATAGGCATATATTTTGGGGTGATACCTGACACGGGAATGCCATGGATATTCTGTGGTAGCCACAACACTTGACTGGGTAGATAATTTAATGTGGCGAAACCCTATAGGCAAGTGTATTCTCCTGATGAGCCCTTGTGTTGGGTTGTTGCCTCTGAATTATTTGTCTTTATTGTTTCTATTGTTTGGTAAATGATGACTTATACTTATTGACCACATGACTGCCTGTCCATGGATTATTCTTTATGGTTGATTATGTATGGCTATGCTGTTTAACCTATGTGATTGTATGGATGAGTAGGGTTAAGGCCCCATTCAAGCGCTGGTCTATATTAATCACTAATTTAGGAAAACAGTCTTCCTTTTCTCCTTCTGTCTCTCTCTCTTTTTTTTTTTTTTTTTTTTTTTTTTTTTTTTTTTTTTTTTTTTTTTTTTTTTTTTTTTTCTTATGTGTTTGTGCTGTTGCATTGGTGATTTCTCTTTTCATAATAACTTACAAATCAACTTACGTAACGAATTTCTATATTGGTATATTTTTATTATGTATATGAGGGGGTTTGCCCCTTCGTTAATACCTCACGCTTTACACTAAAATTTTAATTTTATCCCAATTCTTTAAGATTGATCCCTGAATGAAAAAGGCTGTAGAATAAATAGTTGAAATTACTAAAAATACTTTAGCGTAAAGAGCGAGCTATTTAGGAAGAGATGGACCCCCCATATGCGAAATAATCTCTGTTCGTTTTAAGTTTTAATGCTGGTTCGTACTTTCAGTTGAAAAAACTTTTTCATATTTATTTTTTCATTTTTTTTAAATAATGCTAGAAAATCCTGCGCCCCCTTCATGGAATTTCTCTTCTCCCATGACAAATTTCTCCAAGAGAAGATCCTCCCACGTAGCCTCCTCCCCTCAAACCCCCCCCCCCCGACCAAAAATCATCCTGAAAAGGTCTGTACATTTTCAAATAATCATTACTGTATGTAAACGCTGGTCAAAGTTTGTAACTTGCAGCCCCTCCCCTGGGGACTGTGGGGGAGTAAGTGAGCCCCAAAGACATAGTTATTATGTTTTTCGACTATGCTGAACAAAATGGCTATCTCAAAATTTTGATCCGTTGACTTTGGGAAAAAATGAGCGTGGGAGGGGGCCTAGGTGCCCTCCAATTTTTTTGGTCACTTAAAAAGGGCACTAGAACTTTTAATTTCCGTTAGAATGAGCCCTCTCGCAACATTCTAGGACCATTTGGTCGATACGATCATCCCTGGAAAAAAAAAAAACAACAAACAAATAAACACGCACCCGTGATCAGTCTTCTGGCAAAAAATGCGAAATTCCACATTTTTGTAGATAAGAGCTTGAAACTTCTACACTAAGGTTCTCTGATACGCTGAATATGATGGTGTGATTTTCGTTTTCGTACGATGGTGTGATTTTCGTTTTGCATGACTTTAGGGAGTGTTTCTCCCTATTTTCCAAAACAAGGCAAATTTTCTCAGGCTCGTAACTTTCGATGAGTAAGACTAAATTTGATGAAACATATATTTAAAATCAGCATAAAAATCCAATTCTTTTGATATATCTATTGGTATCAAAATTCCCTTTTTTAGAGTTTCGCTTACTATTGAGCCGGGTCGCTCCTTACTACAGTTCGTTAGCACGAACTGTTTGACCAAAAAATCGCTGGGCAACTAGGCTTCCTCCACCGTTCCTTTTTTTCTCAAAATCATTCAAAACTATGAGAAAGCCATTTAGCCAAAAAAAAAACTTGCAAATTTCGTGTTAATTATTCCTCTGCGGAGAGCCAAAATCAAAACATGCATTGATTAAAAAACGTTCAGAAATTAAACAAAAAAAACAAGGTTTTTTAGCTGAAAGTAAGGAGCGACATTAAAACTTAAAACGAACAGAAATTACTTCGTATATGAAAGGAGCTGCTTCCTCATCAACGCCCTGCTCTTTACGCTAAAGCTTTTAGTGTTTTAAAAAGAAGAGTCGAGAGAAAGAGTCAAAATTTAGCGTAAAGAGCGGGGCGTTGATGAGGAAGCAACCCCTTTTATATACGAAGTAATTTCGGTTTGTTTTAAGTTTTAATGTCGCTCCTTACTTTCAGCTGAAAAACCTTGTTTTTTATTTAATCTCTCAATATAAATCTGGTTGCTTTGAATGCTACTCAGAAGCTCCAATTAATGCAACAAACGCAAGTGCACAAAACTTTTTACATCAATGGATCAAGTCACTGAATATTTTTGAGAATAGAAATGATCCCATTTCATTTACACATACAAACATCTTAATCGTTTGAATGCGAATTTATCTATTTGAGAAAAGAAAATAAGGGGTTTCTCATTAATATGAATGAATTGTCGAAATTTTAATTTCTGAGAATCCAGTGGCCGTTTTACTGACTATGGCAATTAATTTCTCGTTAACAGCCAAAGGGGACTTTAGTCATTACTACTACTACTAACAACTCACCACAGAACCAAGCCATCTGAAGCCAAAAACAATCACCTTAGCAATTCTACTCGAATCTTGGTTCAATTTAAATTTTATAAGTTAATAATTACGGACTATTTTCTAAAAAGATACATGGGGACTTCAATCCAGCTTGGGTTCTTTAATTTAATAATGGCATGTGGTCATTTGCTTTTTTCACAATCAACTTTTGTAAATTATATACAATTTTTCTTCTTTTTTCAGATGGAAAAAAAATATGAGTTTCAATATATTAAAGGGCTAGGAAACTGCAAGGGTGGTGTCTTTTAAATTTGAAAAGCGTATTATTCACATAATTGATTCGGGATCATAGACATCGGTTTCCCCTCTAAAGGGGTGCACTGATCCCAGAGGTACTATAATACCGGGCCAACGCGTGGATGGAGCATAGCAGGCCCCGACGTCCCTCCGGTTTCTAAAAACAATTGAATATTCTGGGCTCCGTGCAGGGAGAGTATCAGATATTAAGCTGATAAGAAAAGATATTACACTTTGGTCCTAGCCAAAAGGCCGAGAAGCGATAATTAAACACGGATTGTCAAAGACTTTATGAGAATACGAGTAACAAAGTTTGTTGCAAATTTAATTTCTGTTGTATTACTCAAATAAAATTCAATTAGCTAATCAGTTTGTGTTTGGATTTTCATAAGCGGCATAAGACAGTTTATACGTATTTTCGTACAACTCATTAAAACGTAACGCAGTGCATCAAGTTTACCATAGGTTTTTAAAAAAAAATTTTGTACCCCCCTTGAAATACCTTTTTTTATGGAAACGGCCCTCGGGGGGGGGGGGGAGGGGGAGGGTCCAAAGAGCATTTTGTTGTTTTTTCCATTTCTTTAATGATAATAAAAAACAGCCCCCTGTCAATGATAAAACCACGGAAGATTTTTTTGAATCTAAGAGGGGGATACATTAAAAATATCTTGTAGAAAAAATTCCGTCCCCCAATTAAAGCCAGGGGTATTCATATATGTTACGTGGTAACAATGTAAGTTATTCTGTGACATCATTAAATTTGCTTCCAACATAGACACAAAAGCTGAGTTTTAATATAACAGTTCGTGGTAACGAACTGTAGTAAGGAGCGACCCGGCTCAATAGTAACCAAAACTCTAAAAAATAGAATTTTGATACCAATAGCTACATCAAAAGAATCGCATTTTAATGCTGGTTTTAAATATATAAGTTTCATCAAGTTTAGTCTTACCTATCAAAAGTTACGAGCCTGAGAAAATTTGCGTTATTTTAGAAAATAGGGGGAAACGCCCCCTAAAAGTCATAGAATCGTAACGAAAATCACACCATCAGATTCAGCGTATCAGAGAACCCCACTGTAGAAGTTTCGAGCTCCTATCTACAAAAATGTGGAATTTTGCATTTTTTGCCAGAAGGCAGATGACGGATGCGTGTTGATTTATTTATTTTTTTTTTCTTTTTCCCAGGGGTGATCGTATCGACCCAGTTGTCCTAGAATGTTGCAAGAGGGCTCATTCTAACGGAAATGAAAATTTCTAGTGCCCTTTACAAGTGACCATAAAAATTGGAGGGCACCTAGGCCCCACCCCACGCTAATTATTTTCCCAAAGTCAACGGATCAAAATTCTGAGATAGCCATTTTATTCAGCGTAGTCGAAAAACCTTATAACTATGTCTTTGGGGACGACTTACTCCCCCACAGTCCCCGTGGGAGGGGCAACAAGTTACAAACTTTGACCTGTGCTTACATATAGTAATGGTTATTGGGAAGCATACAGGCGTTTTCAGGAGGATTTTTTTGGTTTGGGGGAGGGGTTGAGAAGATGGGGATATGCTGGGGGAACTTTCCTTAGAGAATTTGTAATGGGAGAAGAAAATTTCCATGAAGGGAGAGCAGGATATAGGCTACTAGCATTATTTAAAAAAAAAACAACTAAAAAATAAAAGTGAAAAAGCTTTTTCAGCTGGAAGTAAGGAACAGCAATAAAACTTAAAACAAACAGAAATTATTACCCATATGAGGGGCTCACCTCCTTCTAATACCTCGCTCTTTACGCCAAAGTATTTTCAGTAATTTCAACTACTTATTCTACGGCTTTTGTGATTCAGGGGGTCATTCTTAATGAACTGGGATAAAATTTAAGCTTTAGTGTAAAGAGCGAGGTACTGACGATGGGGCGAATCCCCTCATATATGTAATAAAAACATGAGAATACAAAAGTTCTTTACGTAAGCTAATTTATAAGTTACGTAAATCTTTTACCAATAAAAAGATTCGTAAAAAATTAAAAGTTCTAGTTGCCTTTTTAATTAACCAAAAAATCGGGGGGCAACTAGGTTTCGTCCCCCGCTCTTTTTTTCTCAAAATCATTCGATCAAAATTATGAGAAAGTTATTAAGCCAAAAACAAAATATGCAAATTTCGTTTTGATTATTCCTCTGCGGAGAGCCAAAATCAAAACATGCATTGATTCAAAAACGTTCAGAAATTAAATAAAAAAAACAAGTTTTTTTAACTGAAAGTAAGGAGCGACATTAAAACTTAAAACGCACAGAAATTACTTCGTATATGAAAGAGGCTGCTTCCTCATCAACGCCCCGCTCTTTACGCTAAAGTTTTTTACTGTTTTAAAAAGAAGAATTGAGAGAAAGAGTCAAACTTTAGCGTAAAGAGTGGGGTGTTGATGAGGAAGCAGCCTCTTTCATATACGAAGTAATTTCTGTGCGTTTTAAGTTTTAATGTCGCTCCTTACTTTCAGTTAAAAAAACTTGTTTTTTTTTATTTAATCACCTAACAAAGTACATCGACACAAAACAGTAAGACTTTATCAGATAAGTTATTGCTTACAGTAATCTAATAGTATATATCCTTTTCATTATTGTATTTAATTGATTGATTCGATATTTGCGTCATATTTCTACCAATGTAGCTAGAAGACTGTATTAAAGAACATGTGGCCTTCGAGTATATAAGCAGTATTTGTACGTAGGCTTATCAAAGTATCCTTAGCTTTGAAGCCTAAGAAAGTAACGATAAAAGAAAAAAAAGTCCTTAAAGATGGAATTTTGATTACTATAGCCGTGTCGTTTTCGTCAAAAATACTATTTTATTTATTTATTTTTCATCTATTTTTCTATTTTTTATTTTTCAGTTATTATGGGCAGGAGACAATTTTTATTGTTTGTAAGGGCTGTGGTTCGTCCTTTACTAGGTTGCAGCTACCCCTGCAACCTTGATGGTTGTAACCTATGATTATGACGTCGCTCATCATTTTGTATGTGAAATCATCTAGAAACTACGGGAAATAACAAAAGAGGAATGAAAAGTGGTCAAACAGCAGCCAGCCCCCTCCCATGCCCATTTTAGCTGCCCTTCCCCCAAAGAGGGAAAAGGAATAAAAAAATAAAATCATTTTCCACAATCCAGGAAGGTAAAATTTGATGTCTTTAAAAAAAAAGCGTTTATATAGTTTTATTTTTTAGATTTACTTTTAGTTACTATGTTCCGTGGTTTGTTCTCTACTAGGTTTCAAATATCTCTTCATCTATATTACTGATTTCCCCATTTATACTCCATTACAAAACCATAGCCTTCTTATCGTTCCTTGCTATAACCCTCAGAGAATACCTAAAGGGGAAAATCAATTGACAAAAGGGTAATATATGCCTGTCACTTCCACTTTTCTGATACTACTACGTCTTCTAAACTATTTCAACTACTATACTCTTAAAATCATTAAATATAAAAAAAACAAGTTTTTTTTTTAACTGAAAGTAAGGAGCGACATTAAAACTTAAAACAAACAGAAATTACTTCGTATATGAAAGGGGCTGATTCCTCCTCAACGCCCCTCTCTTTACACTAAAGTTTGACTCTTTCTCTCAACTCTTCTTTTTAAAACACTAAAAAACTTTAGCGTAAAGAGCGGGGTGTTGATGAGGAAGCAGCCCTTTTCATATACGAGGTAATTTCAGTTTGTTTTAAGTTTTAATGTCGCTCCTTACTTTCAGTTAAAAAAACTTGTTTTTTTATTTAATTTTTGAACGTTGTTGAATCAATGCACGTTTTGATTTTGGCTCTCCGCAGAGGAATAATTAGAACGATATTTGTATATATATATATTTTTTTTTTTGGCTAAATGTCTTTCTCATAGTTTTGATCGAATGATTTTGAGAAAAAAGGAGCGTGGGAAGAAGCCTAGTTACCCTCCGATTTTTTTGTTACTTAAAAAGGCAACTAGAACTTCTAATTTTTTACGACTGTGTTTATTAGCAAAAGATATACGTAACTTATATGTTAGCTTACGTAACGTACTTTTGTATTCTCATGTTTTTATTACATATATGAGGGGTTCACCCCCACGTCAGTACCTCTGAATCACAAAAGCCGTAGAATAAATAGTTGAAATTACTAAAAATACTTTAGCGTAAAGAGCGAGGTATTAGGAGGAGGTGAGCCCCTCATATGTGTAATAATTTCTGTCGTTTTAAGTTTTAATGCTGCTCCTTACTTCCAGTTGAAAAAACTTTTTCATATTTATTTTTTCATTGTGTTTTTTTAAATAATGCCTGAGAAAAGACATTTTTGAGAGGTCAAATGAACATTTAAAGACTGGAGTTTCAGTTTTACAGTATGGTACAGAATAAGAAAAGGGTGAACAAAAAGATAAAAAGGGGGTAATATATTCAGTAAGAGCTCCGTCCATTGAATCAGTGAAACAGGACATGGCTTCTTCATTAGTCTGCCACGTAAATTTCGACATGACTGTTCATAGAAACTGTGTAGAAGATAATTTTGTTCCTAAAGCAAAGGTCATGGCGATTCACTCTTTAAAATTTAAAAAGTATACAAATCGAGTCGAGAAAAATGTCATGTCGACCATATCCGATAGAATAGAATATGATTTATTGGCTAAAATAGCACACAAGCTAGCATAAGCACGTCAGAACAATTATAATTACAATGATAAAATAAATGTTAATGGGAAAAACATAGTTACAAAGTTAAATCAATTATTAAAATGCGAGACAAAATAGGGAACGAAAGAGTTTTTGTACCTCATTGTCAACATTTGGGGACACAAGTCAAGTTGAGTATTTGGAGCTCTACGAGCATTAAGTCTTGTATTGGGAAGGATTGGGGGGTTTTCTTTGAAGGGGGAAGAAGACGTCGATGATAGTCAGAACTAAGGCACTTGTGCCCGAAGTTCATGGTAAGGAAGTGACGTCGTGATTCCAATGTAGTGAGTTCAAGTCTAGCCAAACCTTCATCATAAGTAGTATAGGACGTCCCCAGTATAATTTTTATAGCTCTTTTTTGAATGCTTTCAATTTTAGAACATTGGGATTTGGTCAGTCCAGGGTGCCAGACAGGGCAAGCAGATTCAAGACAAGGTCTTATATAAGAACAATAAATTATTTTAAGGTTCTGGATAGATATGGAGAACCGTTTAAGAAGGGAGAAAGATCTAAGGAGAAAACCAACTGTTTTAAATAAGTGAAAAGAGTGAGATTTCCATTTAAGGTCATTGTCCAAGTGCACACCAAGTAGCTTAGCCATGTTTAAATTTGGGATGCAAAGGTAATTAATTATTGATTGTGGGTATATTTTTTAAAAAGGAGAATAGCATTAAACTGCTTTTCGATATGCTCAGATTGAGTTTAACATTGGCAAGATCATTCTTTAAGTTGTTAATGAGTGAGTCAAGTTTAACGCCCAAAGTGTTTGAGGTTTGACAAAGGTTAAGTAATGTCAAATCATCCGAAAATTTAAAAGTGTTGTCAAAGTTTGGTAAAACATTGTTAAAAACAATTAAGAATGCTAAAGGACCCGATTTAGTCCCTTGGGGTGCTCCACAGGAAATCGAGGTAAAACCTGATGAATCTCCGTTAGGGAGGACTACACATTGCTCACGACCAGATAAACGGTTTGAAGGGATTACCACACGGTCACTATCAAACTCCAGATCAGTACGTACGGTCGATACGATTACTTCAAATCGAGAAAAGATCGTACATATAAGATTAAATTAAGACCTCATGATTGGCAACTCATTAGTGAAAAATGGATAGAACCAATGAACTCGGGTGACTATCCACTCATCACATTACCATACAAGGAATATGGTAGTATAACTGATTTTTGTCGAGCTATCAATAGAAGAATCTCTGCTCGTAAGAATGGTGCATTCCACTTTAACTATTCAATGGAACAGGGCAAGGTTTATATTAGTTCTCCCCTTGACAATGAAAAGGTTTTCTTCAATGATAATCTGAAACATATTCTTGGTTTTAAACATAATATAATCAATGGTCGAAATGCTGGAAGCGTCAGTGGGATGTAAAGTATCATTTAAAAGACATCGAGAGTTGGTAATACCAACATCTCGCTCCTAAGCGTTCTTAAACGAAAAGCCACTCAAGAACACATTCACCACTACAACATTAAGCACCTTCAATGTATTCCAGTCAACACTTCGTTTTTGAAGCTCTGTCAGCTAACATTAAGAAGTGACTTGGGCGATCCTCTGGCAATAACAAAGGGTTTGGCTGTGATTACATGTCATTTTCGGGCCTTTCAATGACGAAATGGGTAATAAAAAAATATTTTTGTTTGTCCTGATATTGATTTCTATGTTGGGACTCTTGGACCCCGACAATTAGGGGATGTAATGGACTATTACAGCTGTCGTTCACCAATTCCGTTCATTCACCAATGCCGTTCACCAATGTCGTTCACGTTCATTCACCAATGCCGTTCACCAATGTCGTTCACCGGTTAAGGTCTAAGCAATTGGTTTGCTAAGTTTTTCCACTCTGCATTACCCCTGGCTAAAAAATATATTCCACCGCTCACCGCAGATTTTGCGTTCTCTACATTAAATGATTGGGGCACTAGGAAGGATTTGAAAGAAGTATTTCACAATCATATTATATCATCAAGAATTATTTGAGAAAATATTCTCTTCTGCACTGAAAATCTTTGAAAATTATTATATAGAATTTCTGATTTTTTCAAAGTCACTAAATTCCGTAAGATTTTTTGTTTCTCAAACTCAGTCATTTTTAGTCCTGACACTCTGACTACTGATTATAGACTAACAATAGATCTCGCTAGCAACAAACTTACTCCTTTTTTACAGGCTGATTCAGATTGTTGTCTTTAATATATTTTACTGTTCCATTTAGTTCGTCTTGTAATTTCTGAATATGTATTATACTCACTTTTGCTACTAAGCATAACTTATCTCCCGACTTGAATTTGTTTAATGATATAACGTATCGTGCAAGCATCTCGTCCCATTCTAGGGTTAGCCAGCAACCCCATGTAATTTCTACTGCAGCATTAGGCACTCTGGGTTTCATTTTGCCATTATTAGCGTCTTTAATATTCAATAGAGCAAACCCATCCATTACTAAGGTATCGTTGATGTTGACACACTGAACTCTTTTTCAATACTGAATCCAAGTCACGCAAAATTTCCTCATCCTCAACCCCAATTACGTAGGAGAAAAAAAGTAAACATTCCCTATGACGCGCATCTGCGTCTTGAGGGGGTAGCTGTTCAACTTAAATCATTAAAGGAAGAAAGGAGTAGTGGCTATGGGTCCGTTTAAACGAATAGAGGCATCACTACTATAATCACTGTCAAACCTAGCCAGTGATTGTAACTAAAAAGGGCGAGATGATTCATCCAATACCCCCTCTACAAGCCAAAAAAATACTTGTCAGTTTCCAAACAAAAGAATTTAATTGTCTCCCCCATCTCTTGGTTTGGCTATGTAAGCTTGGTAAAGTATATACGATCTATTTTACTGAATAAATATAAACAAATAAAAATAAAAGAAACAAATGTATAACAATGAAAAGAATGACAATACACGCTAAATTTTAATATAAAGATTAAAAGGATGTAAAAAGTTTTTTACTGGCTTGACAATACCCAGATGCCCATAATCACCGTACTGGCTCGGTGGCGGTTGACGTGCCAAATCAAAGACTTTGAAGATGTGCCAAGAGCAAGTCACCTCTAAGGATTTTGTGTTTTAGTCTACCTTTGACAAGTGACCCAAACTAAGAGTAAATTGCTACAATTGACTAAGCGGGGATTCTCCGTCCAACTTTGCATTGGACTGGAGAAATAAGGTAAGGAGAAGTTGGATATTACTCGACAAGTGTCAGAGATTAAACCATGTCACAAACTACAGCTCACAAGTGGCAAACGCTCTTCAAGCATGATGAGAAAAGTGTTTCGTGACACGAGCTCCATATTCGACAACTGCAAACCACAAACCACCTCAAGAACCGACGACAAAGTATGCACAAAGTTGCTGATTTTAGACAAAGTTGCAGATGTAATTGTCACTGATAATATGAAAGTATAGAACATTACCCACGAGAACATGTTTGGGAAAAGGATTTGGAATCTATAAGTTCCGAAGGTCTTGACCAGCGATCAAAAGCAGAGGCAAGTTTCTGCTGATAAAAGACTTCTAAAACGCTTTAAGGATGAACCTAGCTCTTTGAATCCCAAATTCAAGGAAGTGGGGCTTAACTTACTAGACTTAATTCTTTTGTCAACTTGGCGCCAGCTTCGACGGAGCATATTCAATCCTTTTCGTGTAAACCCAGTCTTGAGCTGCCACGGGAGTAAATTCAGTTCTTATTGTTGCCTTGCTTAGGAAATGATGTTGGCTATTGAACCAGCGTATTCTTGGACGACCGTGTGGTCGTTTCCACCCAAGAGCCACGGGGTCAGGGTCGGAATAATGGAAGATTCGATAGGGGTTTCTTTTGACATTGGAGAAGGTGGCTATACCCTCTGTGTTTACGAACCACAGCTTGCAGGGAGAATGAAGTCTGCATCGTACGGGATAGGAAGCTAGGAAAGGAAGTCAGGAAAGTCCCTCTATCCTTCGGAGCCCTTTGCTTTTGAATGCATCCAGCTTCCTCGAAGTCCTGGTGGTTGTTGGTCAATTTTGTGTACCACATGGTAAGACTGAGCCTAGAGACGCTCTAAAAAGAGGACGTCGAAATGATATATTACAAAATTATCGAAGTTCATTTAAAAGTATATTTTAAATAAAAGTTCACTTTAGAATTTTTTTTTCTCCCTTCGAGATCCCTCGATACTTTCATTTTTTTATCAGTGAGTGAAGTAGTCCCAGAAACCTGAAATCTAAAAATTATAGGTAAGACGTTCAATCAATATTTCCAAGGCTAAACTATAAGTCTTTTTATAGTCTTCCATTTTTTCTTTTCCGACAAGAGCAGCCTGAGCCTAATTATTCAAACATGATTGATGGTATGTCCCCATTTTGATTAAAAAAAAAGTGATTATTTCTACGAATAATCAGTGTTCAGTTAACGTATTCAAAGATTGTTTGAATAAATCTAAAAAGGACACTATGTTTGTATACCAAAATTTGTATTAACAGTAAAAAAGAGATATTGTACAAAACAGATAAACATGGATTTTACTCCAGCTTCCTCTTCCGCAAATTTGTCTAAGAAAAAGAAAAAAAATTAGTATACTTTTTTGAAGAAAAAAAACTAAACACCGGGGCAGAATAAGTAGTAAAAATTCCAACAATTATTTAGCTATATTTTATTTTTAAAACAAATCAAAATTAAAATACCAATTTGAAAGAAAAAAAAAACATTGTAACACAATAAGTGGTAAAAATGACAACGCATGTGAAGCTTTATTTTATTTATAAATTTATATTTTATCAATCAAATTAATATACCTATATTATACCTGAAAACAAAAATTATAACTATATTAATATACCAATTAATATTTCTATTTGAAAGAAAAAAAAACATAGTGACAAAATAAGTGGTAAAATGGCAATACCTATTAAGCTATATTTTATTTATAAAATAAGATAGAAATTCAAATTTGAAAAAAAAATCGTGCTAGAATAAGTCGTAGAAATGGCAACACCAATTAATCTATACTTAGATAGCAGTCAAATCTCACTTGGCCTGACAGATTTTACACCATTCAATTGAAAAATGTTTCAGGGTGAAACACTAAAAAAAAAACAAGAGCTAAGTGCTCATATGGCACTTGTGACGAGGCATGAAGAGCTAAGAGCCAAGAGATCATATGGTATGAGCTCTAAGAAAATTCTATGAATCAATAGATTGATTTAAAAGGAAAATAAGAGGCTTAATGCCAGTCAGGATTTAAAATAAGAGCTCTGAGTCACGATGTCCTTCTGAATATAAAAATTCATTAAGATCCGATCACCCACTCGTGTGTTATAAATACCTAATTTTTTCTAATTTTTCCTCTCCCTTTAGCCCCCTGGATGGTCGAATCTGGGAAAACGACTTTATCAAGTCAATTTGTGCAGCTCCTTGACACGCCTACAAATTTCATCGTCCTAGCACGTCCAGAAGCACCAAACTCGCCAAATCACTGACCCCCTCCCCCCAACTCCCCCAAAGAGAGCGAATCCAGTACGGTTCCGTCAATCACGTATCAAGGACATTTGCTTATTCTATCCACCAAGCTTCATCCCGATTCCTCCACTTAAAGCGTTTTCCAAGATTTCCCCCTCTAACTCCCCCCAGTGTCAAAAGATCTGGTCGGGATTTGAAATAAGAGCTCTGGGACATGAGTTCTTTCTAAATATCAAATTTCATTAAGATTCGATCACCTATTCGTAAGATAAAAATTCCCCAATTTTCCCGTTTTCCAAGAATTCTGGTTTCCCCCTCCAATCCCCCCAATGTCAAAGGATCTGGTCGGAATTTAAAATTAAAGCTTTAAAGCACAAGATCCTTCTAAATATCAAATTTCATTAACATCTGGTCACCCTTTCGTAAGTTACAAATACCTCAATTTTCAAAATTACCCCCCCCCCAACTCCACCAAAGAGAGCAGATCCGGTCCAGTTATGTCAGTCACGTATCTTAGACAGGTTTTTATTCTTCCCATCCAGTTTCATCCTGATCTTACCGCTTTAAGTATTTTCAAAGATTTCCGGTACCCCCAACTGCCCCACCCCCAATTACGCTGGATACGGTTGAGATTTAAAATAAGAGATCTGAGTTACGAGTTCCTTCTAAATATGAAATTTCATTAAGATCCGATAACTCCTTCGTTAGTTGAAAATACGTCATTTTTTCTAATTTTTCCGAATTAACTCCCCCCCCCCAATAGAGCGGATCCGTTCCAATTATCTAAATCATGTATCTAAGACTTCTGCTTATTTTTCCCACTAAGTTTCATCCCGATCCCTCCAATCTAAGCGTTTTCCACCATTTTAGGTTCCCCCACCCCAAACTCTGGTCACCCTTCTAAATATGAAATTTCATTAAGATCCGATAACTCCTTCGTTAGTTGAAAATACGTCATTTTTTCTAATTTTTCCGAATTAACTCCCCCCCCCCCCCAATAGAGCGGATCCGTTCCAATTATCTAAATCATGTATCTAAGACTTCTGCTTATTTTTCCCACTAAGTTTCATCCCGATCCCTCCAATCTAAGCGTTTTCCACCATTTTAGGTTCCCCCACCCCAAACTCCCCCCAATGTCACCAGATCCGGTCACGACTTAAAATAAAAGCTTTGAGACACGATATCGTTCTAAATACCAAATTTCATTGAGATCCGATCACCCTTTCGTAAGTTAAAAATACCTCATTTTTTCTAATTTTTCAGAATTAAGCAACCCCCCCCCAACTACCCCAAAGAGAGTGGATCCGTTCCGGTTATGTCAATCATGTATCAAGGACTTGTGGTTATTTTCCCCACCAAGTTTCATCCCAATCCCACCACTTTAAGTGTTTTCCAAGTTTTAGGTTCCCCCCCCCAATGTCACCAGATCCGGTCGGGATTTAAAATAAGAGCTCTGAGATACGATATCCTTCCAAATATCAAATTTCATTGAGATCCGATCACCCGTTCGTAAGTTAAAAATACCTCATTTTTTCAAATTTTTCAGAATTAATCCCCCCCCCAACTACCCTAAAGAGAGCGGATCCATTCCGGTTATGTCAATCATGTATCTAGGACTTGTGCTTATTTTTTCCACCAAGTTTCATCCCGATCCCTCCTCTCTAAGTGTTTTCCAAGTTTTAAGTTTTCCCCTCCCAATCCCTCTCCCCCCAATATCACCAGATTCGGTCGATATTTAAAATAAGAGCTCTGAGATACGATATCCTTCTAAATATCAAATTTCATTGAGATCCGATCACCCGTTCGTAGGTTAAAAATATCTCATTTTTTCTAGTTTTTCAGAATTAATCCCCCCCCCCAACTACCTTAAAGAGAGCAGATCCTTTCCGGTTATGTTAATCATGTATCTAGGACTTGTGTTTATTTTTCCCACCAAGTTTCATCCCGATCCCTCCACTCTTAAGTGTTTTCCAAGTTTTAAGTTTTCCCCTCCAAACTCTCCCCCAAAAGTCAACAAATCTGGCCGGGATTTAAAATAAGAGCTCTGAGACACAATATCCTTCTAAATATCAAATTTCATTAAGATCCTATCACCCGTTCGTAAGTTAAAAATACCTCATTTTTTTAGTTTTTCAGAATTACCCCCCCCCCCAACTACCCAAAAGGGAGCAGATCCGGTCCGGTTATGTCAGTCATGTATTTTAGACAGGTTTTTATTCTTCCATCCAGTTTCATCCTGATCTCACCGCTTTAAGTATTTTCTAAGATTTCCGGTTCCCCCCCCCCCATTACGCTGGACCCGGTTGAGATTTAAAATAAGAGATCTGAGTTACGAGGTCCTTCTAAATATCAAATTTCATTGAGATCCGATCACCCGTCCGTTCGTAATAATTTTTCAGAATTACCCCCCCCCCCCAACTACCCCAAAGAGAGCGGATCTGTTCCGGTTATGTCAATCATATATCTAGGACTTGTGCTTATTTTTCCCACCAAGTTTCATCCCGACCTTCCACTCTAAGTGTTTCCCAAGATTTTAGGTTTCGCCTCCCAACTCCCCCCCCCCCTTATATCACCAGATCCGGTCGGGATTCAAAATAACATCTCTGTGACACGATATCCTTCCGAACAGCATATTTCATTAAGATTTGATCAACCGTTCGTAAGTTCAAAATGCTTCAATTCTTCTATTTTTTCCGAATTAACGCCCCCCCCCCCAGATGGTCAAATCGGGAAAACGACTATTTCTAATTTAATATGGTCCGGTCCCTGATACGCCTGCCAAATTTCATCGTCCTAGCTTACCTGGAATTGCCTAAAGTAGCAAAACCGGGACAGACCGACAGAAAGACAGACCGACAGAATTTCCGATTGCTATATGTCACTTGGTTAATACCAAGTGCCATAAAAAAACATCACTGGCGCAATTGGTTAAAGCGCTTGACTCGGAACCTGAAGGTTATGGGTTTAAGTGCAGTAGCTGGCCAATTTTTTAGTGATTCTATATGTATAATGAACCACAAAAAATTGTAAAAAGTCTCCTTACAGACCAGCATGGCCTAGTTGGTGACGCATTACACATCAAGCAATTGTAAACAGAATAAAAAGCAGTTTTATACTAAGCCTTTCTTTCCGCTATTCTTAGATTTTTCAAATATTTCAATCAGAAATGTCCCAAGACTGAAAGAAGCAAGGGGTAACATAGCAAAAGCACAAATTCTGATAATATTATATATTAATATGTAATTTACTTTCGATTATTTTATGATTGCTTTTCTTTCGGAAAATATAACAAAGTAAGTTTTGTATTGATTAGCAGGTACTTGATCTAATCAAAGTTCAATTTCTATATCAGCAGTTGATCCACTTCCCTAAATGTTCAATTCATGCTTTGAAATATCAAAACAAAATAAAGGATATACTGTTTTAAAATCATTATAACTAACAATTGTTCCACTATTAACATCTTTATGTTTATATCCTAACTGCAAAAATCGTTGGTAAGCGTTAGAATAGTCTTCATCAGCACCACTGAAATCACATTTAAAATCCTCCTGTTGATATTTATATCCATTTATTCTCATTTCAAATCTCTTTGAAATGAGGTCAATTGTTCATGAGGTCAAACACCATATTGTTTGTAACTATAACTGTTATCTTCTTTAGATTTCTGTAACACTAACAATTTTAGTTTTATTATAGCGTTCACTGACTACCCTTCATGTTAATTCTGTATCCGTTTTATTATTACTTTTATAGGTATTACACGCTTCCCATCTTAATTCAAATGAGCTGCCCTGTCCTTATCCAGCTTTTAATTGTTCCACCTTGTTCGTTAATCCAGCTTCTAATTGAGCCGTTAGAAATCTCACAGTATAACGTTCCAGGTCCCGTTTTTGGAGTAAGACTCCAGATCACATCGGAGAAAGTATCCCCATTCACAATTTGACTATCCAATAATCAGCAGTGAATATGTATTTTATCAATATTTCTTGTAATATTAGGAACTTTAGTATCTTCATTATATTTACTACTTAACTTAACTCCCTTTTCAAATCCTAAAATTAAACGTTCCCAATTTTAATTTGTTTTAAATAGTCGATTTCAAATCCACTATTAAACCGAAATTGATGATTCTCTTTCAAAATTATAATAAATTTCATTTTCGCTAGATTGGATGATATACTGATTGGGCATGGATCTAGAGACAAATTGAAATAGCTGAGTTAAAAAATAGTTCAAACTTTCTTCATCATACAGCCCATTGGGTATAACTAATTAATCCTTATTTTTTCCCCTGTTTTCAAACGTATTGTTTTTAAATTCATCACCAATATCATACAATGAATACCATAGTGTACATTGAGTTGAAGCTATTTCATAATTAGAGTTTTTAGCCAACGCGATCAGATTACTTGTATAAGACTGCTCGATTTCACTTTTGTTACCAATAATATTAATCAAAGCCATTTATTAGAAAAGTATTTTTCTTCATAAAATTCAAATGCTACAATAGTTGTTGTAAATAGTATTATAGTCATTTTGCTAAATAATTTTATTTTCTAATATGAATTGAGCAGGTCAATAGCATCATTTCTTAGTTCATGAGATGTATTCCCTGCAGCTCTGCTACTTAGCCAACTATATAATTTTTCAATTCACATATTTTTCATTTTTTATTTTTATTTTATTTTTTATATAATTTTTCAATATATATATTTTTTCAATCATATCATTTGCATTCATATAAATCCAAGTTCCTTGCTGAAGATGTACAACATCAAAGTTGTCTTTAGTTACTTTTAATCTCCTGTAGATTTTTACAAAACTGAGACTTTTTTCTAATTCACTAGATTTCACACCTTTTATCTTTCCTCCATATCTTTGATTAAGAGTTCCAGATTCATCTATAGCTTCTTTTAAACATTGATAACATTCTAAATAAAAACTAGGCATTTCAAAATATAATTCGTTAGGATAATTGTCTTTATTGATTTCTTTCAAAAGTTCTTGATCTATCCTCCAATCTGGATTAGCAATGAAATTTGGTTTATTTGGGGGTAATTGGGGTTTTATTGGGCGTGACTTGAATGAGCTTGATTGCTTGCTTGAAAACTTGCTGCGTTGCTTAAAGACTGATCCAGTCGTTGTAATCTTCTTCTTAAATTAGTGTCATTTTTATGTAATTTGTCAGTAATCATATTTATATTTTTATCTGCTGCTTCAACGATTGGAGCACCCAACTTCTCAGCATAGTAACGAAATCCAGCTTGCTCTAAGGCACGTTCTTGAACTATATTTATTTACTTCTCTACTTTTCACTATTCTCGCTAACGATTTATTCAACTTTAAAGGATTCATTTATAAAAGAAAAATGATTATTAAATAACTTTCGAGAAATTTTTTTCGTTAAAACAACTAATAATGAGTTCACCAGTTTTATTCGACAGTTCATACGTTATAGGGATTGCATATTTCCCGGAGTTTGAAACACCTCAGTTGTGTAAGTTTGTAGGTAACCTCTGTCAAAAAGACCCTTGCATTTATTAATTCGAACCAAATCAAAAATATTGAATTTGTTTATGAATGGTTTTTGAACTTCGACATCAGGAAATAAATTAGTGTACACCTTGTTTTCATTTCCTTTTTTAGTCACTTCTATTGGTTTTGTTTTGATGGATCGATGATTAGAATTGTTGTAAATATCAAAGAAAGAAAGTAATACCTCTATTCAACGTTTTGTATTTTTATGAGTAAAATAATTCCATAATTTCTCTTTGACTGTTCTTTTAAAGCGTTCACCAATTTGAGCTTCCATTTCACTTTCAGATGAAAACCAATGAGCTTCCTGACTGTTAAGAAATGGTTGAATGTTTTTTCAGAACAAATTCTTTAGCTTTAACTGTTTGTAATTTTTTAGGTTTTCTATTTTTAAATAAATCTGTAAAAGCATTAATAATTTCCTTACCCGTTTTATTCTTTAAAGGAATACACCAAGCATATTTACTAAAACAATCGATGGCTGTAAGAACATAGTTGAAATTATTAATTTCAATTTTATACTGCTGCATATCAACCAAATCCGAGTGCCACCGGTCATCGGCGTATGAATGTAAACACGTCTTCTTTTAAATGTATGATGTGCTGGATGGTGTAAAGATCAACTATTTTTATTTCGCAACACTTCATTAATTTTAGTTTTTGATATAGTAAAACCATGTTTTTTTAATTTTCTATGTAAATCATCAATCCCAAAAATTTTGAAATGTAGAGTTCCAAAAGCTTGTTTCCAGCGCTACGCTCTTGCCAGTACAAATACCACTTCCTTTTATCCAGGGTTTTGCTCATTATTTCCTTTTTAAAAAATCGATTTTTCTTACAACCACGGAGAGTACAAGTACCTTTAATCATTGGCACATCTTTTATTTTTTAAACAGCCCGAATTAAAGACTCGGTTGCAGTAACCGTTTTACATCGCATACAATAAATTTCCATTTATTACAGATTTAAATTATTAAACAAATTCAAATTATGAAACAAAGCACTAACAAATTTTCACGTTCTCATAAAAGTCTCAAGAAGAGTAAATAGCAAGCAATAAAATTCCTCAAGCTTCACAGTTTTTAAGACTTGGATTAAAAAATAAATCAGCTCCTAATAAATGGCTGACATTAAAGAAGCGATTACAAGTTCCTTACAATGAAAATCCAAATTGGTCAGGATAAAAAATAAACTATCGCGTTACATAATTAATAAATTACGCGCAGCAGCGAAACTATCTGATATAAAAGCTGTTGGTAGAAAAGATGAACTATTAAATAAAATTAATAGTCATCTTAATAATAAAACATTACTGGAAGATCATCTGATTGAGTTAGAGCGTAATGCAAACCCTCGAGATGATAAGAAGCCCTAAAGATCTAGTATTATT
This sequence comes from Artemia franciscana, assembly GCF_032884065.1. Lineage (NCBI taxonomy): Eukaryota > Metazoa > Arthropoda > Branchiopoda > Anostraca > Artemiidae > Artemia > Artemia franciscana. The sequence continues at coordinate 31,711,629 of NC_088874.1, forward strand.
CCAGATTTAAAAACAGAGTTAGAAAATGAAATTATTGAAAAGAATAAAACCATTCCAGATTTACGAAATCAATTTAACACAATGAGAAACAAAGATATTATTGAACTTGAAAATTTTTCAAAATCAAAACAGATTCCAACTGTTGGAAATTCTAACGAAGTGAAGAATAAAGTAAAAAATTATTCCGATAAGCATGTTAAGATTATTAAAGATAAAAAATGATTAAAAAACCAAACTTTAGATCTGAAATCATATTTAGCGATACATTTTCAGTAGCTAGAATGGCTTAATCAAAAATGAAATTAGGTAAATATATTCACATTAGATTTGCTGTTTTAGAATTATCTAAATTACTTATGTGTGAATTTCATTATCAATGCATGAAACCTAAATATGGCGACGCTACAGATTTATGCTACATGGACACTGACTGTTTTATCTATGATATAAGAACAGTAGACTTTTATCAACATATACAACCTGCTCTAAATGATAGATTCGATACTTCAGATTATGAAAAAGATAACCCCTATTAATTTCCTCAATTAAATAAAAAAGTCATAGGACTAATGGGGGTGTGGTGTCTGGTAAGATGTTAACTGAGTTTGTTGGTTTAAGATCTAAAGTATATGCCTATCTACAAGACGATGATGACGACAACAAAACAAAGGAAAAAATAATAAAAAGGTATCAAAACTAATATAATAAAGGATAAAGTAACATTGCAAATTAATAAGGATGTACTATTCGGAAAGGTGGAAAGTTTATCAGAAACCAAGTATAATTTAAGAGCAAACAAGCATAGAATGTTCCTAGAAAAATAGAACGTAAAAGGTCTAGATCTAAAAGATAAGAAAAGAAAAGATCTAAAAGATAAAGTAAGCACAGTACCTTGCGGTGCAGTACCCTTGAAGCTATATCTAGTTAACGTATTATTAAGCTACTTAAGGTATTATACTTAAGCTAATTAGGTATTTAAGTTAAGCTTTAAAGCTATAAGCTACAAAACTACAAGCTTCATAGTTGAATTTTACTTAACAAAAATTTTCACCAAGTAAATGGATGGAAAAGCACCTAATAAAGTATATGAATGTGGAAAAAATAAAGAACGTATTAAAAATACACGTGTGCTAGGACCTCAATGGCCTTTTTGACTATTGATTTGTGTAAATCCAGGATGTGGTCGAAACCAACCTGAAAAGTTGGGTGCTCTAATCGATGAAGCAGAAGATAAAAATACAAATAGGATTACTAATAAATTACATGAAAATAAAAACATTATTACTGATAGATTACATAAAAATAGATTACATAAAAATATTTTACCCCAGAATAAACCAAATTTCTTTGCTAATGTCAATTCTGGAATAGATGACGAGATTTTGAAAGAAATCAATCAGGACTATGATCCTAAGGGATTATATTTTGAAGTGCCTAGTTCTTATTTAGAAAGTTGTCAATATTTAAATGAGGCTATAGATGAATCAGGAATTTATCAAAGATATGGAAGAAAGATGAAAGGTGCAAAACCAAATGAATTAGAAAAACGTGTCTCAGTTCGTAAAAATCTACAGAAGAAGGTTGGACGCTATTAAAGATAAATAAAAAAAACAAGTTTTTTTAACTGAAAGTAAGGAGCGACATTAAAACTTAAAACGCACAGAAATTACTTCGTACATGAAAGAGGCTGCTTCCTCATCAGCGCCCCGCTCTTTACGCTAAAGTTTGACTCTTTCTCTCAATTCTTCTTTTTAAAACAGTAAAAAACTTTAGCGTAAAGAGCGGGGCGCTTCGCGCCACCCCAACACCTAGTTGGTGGGGCGCTTCGCGCCCCCCCAAGCCCCCCCACGCGCGTAAGTCGTTACGCGCCATATTAGTTATGCGCCATTGTAGTTGTGTCCCTGTGTCCCACCTGTGAATATAGATAGATTTATATATGTGTTTCAAACTACGCAAAAATTGCGAATAAACAACATTCTTGGCTTTCCCATTGTCTGTGCATATGCAAAGCCGTATGTACTAATAATGACGTCATATACAAACGCTCTTTTTACAAACAAACAAACATGCATCCACATAACTCGTTTTTATATAGATAGATAGATAGATACAAATTAACTGCGTAAAACTTGCGAATAAACAACATTCTTCGCTGTCCAATTGTCGCTGCATATAAATACATTGTCAGGTTTACCGACCCTCGAACATGCAACGTACAATTGTCCATGGGAAAAACAATCAGGATTAAGATCTATACCACATTTTTCTAATGATTGACCTTGAGCTTTGTTAATGGTGATTGCAAATACTAATCGAATTGGGAATTGCAATCTTTTAAATTGAAAAAGCAGATCCGTTGGAATCATGGGAATGCGAGGAATAAGAACAGCCTCACCCTCATAAGGCCCTGTCAAGATTGTGGCCTCTATTAGGTTTTCCATTGTTTTTTTTACGGCAAGTCGCGTGCCATTGCAAAGCTTTGGTGGGTTGATATTTCTTAAAAGTATTATTGGTACGCCTATTTTTAGTTGTAGCACGTGTGGTGGAAACCCTGAAGGATCTATGGAGTTTAAAAATTCAGATGGATAATTAACCGCTTCATTTGGTTCCAAAACTGTGTCGACTGACTTGTAAAGGACTGCCTGGTCTCGAATCTTGTTCAAAACAATATTGTTGATTTCGTGGACGTCTATATTTTTGGGTGCGAGAATCGCTCTTTCACTTAGCCATTTATTATTTTTATAATTTTTTAGAATATTCGGAAATACTTTTTCAATCAATTCATTTTTGGACGTCACTAAATTACAGAAATCAGCAGGTAGTTGTATACGTCCTGAAATTGAGTCTACTGTTTGACCAGAGTCATCGTTTTGCAATCGGACACGCATATTTGTAGTTAATTTTAATATTTTTACGTGTGCCTATAAATTAGAATTTTTTAGGCAAGCATTCATTTCGTCTGCAGGAGTTAAACTACGTAAAAATTGCGAATATACAACATTCTTGGCTTTCCCATTGTCTCTGCATATACAAAGCCGTATGTACTAATAATGACATCATATGCAAACGCTCTTTTTACAAACAAACAAACATGCATACATACAACTCGTTTTTATATAGATAGATAGATAAAATACAAATTAACTGCGTAAAACTTGCGAATATACAACATTCTTCGCTGTCCAATTGTCGCTGCATATAAATAGATTGTCAGGTTTACCGACCCTCGAACATGCAACGTACAATTGTCAATGGGAAAAACAATCAGTATTAAGATCTATACCACATTTTTCTAATGATTTACCTTGAGCTTTGTTAATGGTGATTGCAAATGCTAATCGAATTGGGAATTGCAATCTTTTAAATTGAAAAGGCAGATCCGTTGGAATCTTGGGAATGCGAGGAATAAGAACAGCCTCACCCTCAAAAGGCCCTGTCAAGATTGTGGCCTCTATTAGGTTTTCCATTGTTTTTTTTACGGCAAGTCGAGTGCCATAGCAAAGCTTTGGTGGGTTTATATTTCTTAAAAGTATTATTGGTAGGCCTATTTTTAGTTGTAGCACGTGTGGTGGAAACCCTGAGAATAATATCTCGAGGTAAAAACTGATCACCGACCATAACGATGGCCACTTCGTCGATAGTTGGAGCATTGTATCTACGCACATGTTGGCCAGGAGGCGTTTTGTCAGCGGAAATAACAATTTTATGCGTATAAGTAGGCATCAAATCGATGGCTGTTTTTGTTTTATATCCCGCTTATTTTTCAGTTTTTTCCTTTTTTTAGTTTTTTTTTACTTTTTTAGTTCTTTTAGTTTTTACCTTTTTTAGTTTTTTTTAGTTTTTTAGATGAAATTTTTTTTTTAGTTTTTTACCTTTTTTTCTTTTTAGTTTTTTATTGGTTTTTACCTTTTTATAGCTTTTTATCTTTTTTATTTTTTTTTTAATTTTATTAGTATTCTTTTTCTCTTCTATTTTTCATTTTTCCTTTTTTTTTAGTTTTTAGTTTTTTAAGTTTTTTCCTTTTTTTAGTTTCTTTAGTTTTTTTAGTTTTTCGACTTTTTTATTTTTTTATTAGTTTTTAGTTTTTTTGTAGTTTTTGCCTTTTTTTAGTTTTTTCAGTTTTTTTTTTAGTTTTTAGTTTTTTACCTTTTTTAGCCTAACCAGGATTTGAACCTGGGACCTTCATTCTCCGTTCTGACACCCTCTCTCACCGAGTGACTACTCCAGCATGTTCATTTTGGTGTTTTAAATGGTATATTATTAACCAAATTAATGTGTTTTACAATATACTAAGCATCGTCATAACAAAAATGACGGCAACTAATTTCATGACGTCAGTCGAAACATGACGTCACCTGATCCACAGATCCACAGACCCACAGACAGACAGACAACTTATTTTTATATATATAGATATGAGGGGATTCGCCCCTTCCTCAGTACCTCGCTCTTTACATTAAAGCTTAAATTTTATCCCAATTTATTAAGAATGACCCCTGAATCACAAAAGCCGTAGAATAAATAGTTGAAATTACTAAAAATACTTTAGCGTAAAGAGCGAGGTATTAGAAGGAGATGAGCCCCTCATATGGGTAATAATTTCTGTGTGTTTTAAGTTTTATTGCTGTTCCTTACTTCCAGCTTAAAAAGCTTTTTCACATTTATTTTTTAATTTTTTTTTAAATAATGCTAGTAAATCCTGCTCTCCCTTCATAGAAATTTTCTTCTCCCATGACAAATTCTCGATGGAAAGTTCCCCCAGCATATCCCGCTCTTCTCAACCCCTCCCCCCAACCAAAAAAATCCTCCTGAAAACGCCTGTATACTTTCCAATAACCATTACTATATGTAAGCACAGGTCAAAGTTTGTAACTTGTTGCCCCTCCCACGGGGACTGTGGGGGAGTAAGTCGTCCCCAAAGACATAGTTATAAGGTTTTTCGACTACGCTGAATAAAATGGCTATCTCAGAATTTTGATCCGTTGATTTTGGGAAAATAATTAGCGTGGGAGGGGGCCTCGGTGCCCTCCAAGTTTTTTGGTCACTTAAAAAGGGCACTAGAACTTTTCATTTCCATTAGAATGAGCCCTCTTGCAACATTCTAGGACAACTGGGTCGATACGATCACCCCTGAAAAAAAAAAAACAAAAAAACAAATAAACACGCATCCGTGATCTGCCTTCTGGCAAAAAATGCAAAATTCCACATTTTTGTAGATAGGAGCTCGAAACTTCTACAGTAGGGTTCTCTGATACGCTGAATCTGATGGTGTGATGTTCGTTAAGATTCTATGAATTTTAGGGGGTGTTTCCCCCTATTTTCCGAAATAACGCAAATTTTCTCAGGCTCGTAACTTTTGATGGGTAAGACTAAACTTGATGAAACTTATATATTTAAAACCAGCATTAAAATGCGATTCTTATGATGTAGCTATTGGTATCAAAATTCCATTTTTTAGAGTTTTGGTTACTATTGAGCCGGGTCGCTCCTTACTACAGTTCGTTACCACGAACTGTTTGATAACTTTTATATTATACATCCCCAGCAGCTATATATAAATTATATAGTTTAATAGGTAGAAGATTTGATGGAAATACAACAGATAAAGTGAGAAATGAATCTATTGACCTGCTCGATTCATTACTCAAAAATAAAGTTATTAAGCAAAATAACTATAATACTATTTACAACAACTATCTCAGAATTTGAGTTTTATGAAGAAAAATACTTTTCTAATAAATAGTTTTGATTATTATTAGTGGTAACAAGAGTGAAATCAAAAAGTCCTATAAAAGTAAGCCAATCAGTTTATATCGAAACTCTGATTATGCCATAGCTGTAACTCAATGTCACTGAACGAGAATTATAAGTTTCGATTTAATAGTGATTTATATTTTATTTTAGGATTTGAAAATAGAGTCAGACTATGTAGTAATTCCAAATGAAGGTACTAAAGTTCCTAATATTACAAGAAATGTTTATAAAATACATATTCACTGCTCCTTAGTGGATAGTTCAAAAGTGAATACAAGCTCTGATGTGATCTGGAGTTTTGCTTCAAAAGAGAACCTGTATCGCTACTCTGTGAGATTCCAATAGATAAGGATTATTTGCCATTCAATCAGAACGAAAACATCAACGAGATAAAAATGACTATAACCAGATCAATTAGGTAGGTTAATTGATCTGCATGGAGAAAATATTGAATATGTTTTGGAATTGAAAAAAAAGTTAAATGAAATTGTTTATAAAATGTATCTATAATAAACGTTGATCAATAAGATACAACTGTTGTATGCAAGACAGTATGGTAGTTGGATTGGTAGTTTCTTTAAAAATATAGCCAATGTTCAATTATTCAAGAGGTCCATAAACATATAAAAGATGAAGCTCGTTCTACGTATAACACTATTAATCAAACATCGGCTGGAATTATTTAAAAATAGAGCGATTGAACGTGGGAAAGATTGTATAGATTATAATCAATGAGAATCAAATGACGTGAGATTTCTAAAAGATATAGTTTCAAATAACTGGAGATATTTCAATGAACGTCTTGATGAACAGAGGAAAGACTTATTGAATGTATTGATTTTATGGAAGGGACTTAAACTGTATATGGTCTGTATACTGCAGCTATGTTAGACCTTCTCTTGAGTATGCATGCCCTGCTTGGCATCCGGGATTGACAAAAGATCAAACAGATAGACTTGAGACGATACAAAAAAGAGCTGTAAAAATTATACTTGGACAAAACTACTCAACATACGAAGACGCACTGAAACAACCCAATTTGGACTTACTTGATAGTCATAGACATGGCTTAACATATAGATTTGGACTAAATTGTTTAAATTTCCCAACTCATTGTCGTCTACTACCCACTGAAGGACCAGTTACTAGACTCCGACGAATAAAAAAGAATTGTCCACAGTTACTGACTTGCTCAGCCTATAGTACTGAGAGATATTGCAAATCATTTGTTCCATATTTTACCCGTCATTTTAATAATATTGACGCGACTAATATTTAATGTTGGATTCATATGTGTTTGATTAATATAATGTTTGTTTAAATTTTCCTGTGAGTGTTTTTGAAGGTATAAATTATTTTTGTCATGACATGCTAATGCTAGCTCCGGCTATTGTAGTGAATAAATATATTCTATTCTATTCTAAACTACACCCCGAGGATCCACTTCCACTGTTTGGCAATCTTTTGAAGTTTATTTAATATTTTATTTTCGTATATAAATGGTAGTGAATCAGGTTGTTACATCTTATTGGGGAATATTTGAAAAGCCTATTATTTATGATTCTACAACCAAATATGAACATACAGAAATGAGAGAAAACAATGAAAATGTATCTCAACAATGAAATCAAAATTTCACTTTAAAAGATACATTTTCTTGGATTTTTCCAAGTGATGCTTACCTTTATGTAGAAGTGAAAATAACACGGTTGGATGGAACAAATACGCGAAATAATGATGAAGCTACTTTAACAAATAATGGATTTAATTTGCTCAGAAATGCTGAACATACTGTCAATTGAAAATGCATTGAAAGTATTCATTATATAGGTATAATGACTACTGTTAAACTTTTGTTAGAATTATAATTTTACTATAGTCGAAGCGCAGCCAAGATAAATCGTTGATTCCTTTAAAGCAGAAAACAACTTTGAAAGCACTTTTACACCTGTTAAAGCAGGGGGTGGAACAATTATAATAATATATATAATAAATATACATTATATATATAATATATATATATATATAATAAATATAATATATAATAAATATATATATATATATATATATAAAATATAATATATAATAAATATAAATATATATATAATATATATATATATATATATATATATATTTATATAATAAATATAATATATAATAAATATATAAATATAAAATATAATATATAATAAATATAAATATATATAATAATAATTATAATATAATAAGTATAACAATTTTTCATTACATGTTATATTTATAACAATAAATATAATAAGACAAAATACCGCTTTTAATAGCGGTTTATTTAAAAGATTGAATACAACAAAGAAGTCACGTAATCTATATATATAAAAATAAGTTGTCTGTGTGTGTGTGTCGAGTGACGTCACTGTCCGGATATGACGTCTGAATTATTTCATCACATACCAATTCAAAAACGAATGTATTCAAGCCGATTTAACTCAGTTATCTGTTACCTGTGTTGGCGCAGTGGGTTTGACCTTGGCGTGGTAATACGAGACCCAGAGATCGAACCATGCTGCAGGAATGCACTACAGGGCCGAGGCAGGGACCTTAGTAGTCAAGAAGCGTCGGTAATCCGATACAAATACAGTAGCTCAGTTGGTAAAGCGTAATGTTCCAGGTTCTAGGTCCGAGAGGTTCCAGGTTCGAACCTTGGCTTTAGCATTAACACAAAAGAAGAAAAAAACTAAAAAAGATAAAAACTACAAAAAAAAACTAAAAAGAAAATACTAAAAAAACTAAAAAAGCTAAAAAACTAAAAAAGCTAAAAAACTAAAAAAACTAAAAAAAGGGTAAAAAACTAAAAACTAAAAAAGTAAAAAAAACTAAACAAGGTAAAACTACAAAAAACCTAAAAAGAAAAAAAACTAAAAACTAATAAAAAAACTAAAAAAAGCTAAAAAACTAAAAAAAAAAACTTAAAAAAAATAAAAAACTAAAAAAGAAAAAAAATATGAAAAAGCTAAAAAAAGGATAAAAATAGCAAAAAAATAAAAATAAAAAGAAAAAAAAACTAAAAACTAATAAAAAAACTAAAAACTGAAAAAGAAAAAAAAACTAAAAAAAGGAAAAAAATTGAAAAATAAAGGAGAAAAAGAAAACTAAAAAAATAAAAATAAAAAAATGAAAAAGGTAAAACTACAAAAAAACTAAAAAGAAAAAAGAAAAAAAAAGCTAAAAAAAGGTAAAAACCAAAAAAAACTAAAAAGAAAAAGGAAAAAAAAAATTATTTCATCATATACCAATTCAAAAACGAATGTATATACAGACCGGGACACTCAAAGAGAAATTACAGACTGGGACACCGGGACACAAATGACGACTGGGACGTGTGTGTCGACTGACGTCATGTTTGTGTGTCGACTGACGTCATGTTTGTCGACTATAAATGACGACTGGGACACAGGGACACAACTACAACGGGGACGCCGGGGGGCACAAGGGGATATATAAATGACGATGGGGACACAGGGAATGTTTGATTAGCAATCACCATCAACAAAGCTCAAGGGCAATCATTAGAATAATGAGGTATAGATCTGAATACGGATTCTTTTTCCTATGGACAATTATATTTTGCATGTTCAAGAGTCGGTAAACCTGACAATCTATTTATATGTACAGACAATGGGACAGCAAACAATGTTGTATATTCGCAAGTTTTACGTAGCTAAAAACATATATATATGTATATATATGTATATATATATATATATATATATATATATATATATATATATATATATATATATATATATATATATATATATATATATCTACATTCACAGGTGGGACACAGGGACACAACTACAATGGCGCGTAACTAATATGGCGCGTAACGACTTACGTGCACGGGGGGGGCTTGGGGGGGGGGCGCGAAGCGCCCCCACCAACTAGGTGTCGGGGTGGCGCTTAGACGCCGGGGGCACAGGCAGGATATATAAATGACGACCGGGACACAGGGATTGTTCGAATAGAAATTACAGACCGGGACACAAATGACGACCGGGACACCGGGACACAGGGAATATAAATGACGACCAGGACACTCAAAGAGAAATTACAAACTGGGATACCGGGACACAGGGAATATAAATGACGACCGGGACACAGGGACACATCATTAGAACAATGAGGTATAGATCTGAATACGGATTGTTTTTCCCATGGACAATTATATGTTGTATGTTCAAGAGTCAGTAAACCTGACAATCTATTTATATGCACAGACAATGGGATAGCGAAGAATGTTGTATATTCGCATGTTTTACGTAGTTAAAAACATATATATATATATATATATATCTATATATATATATATATATACTAGCTGTTGGGGTGGCGCTTCGCGCCACCCCAACACCTAGTTGGTGGGGGCGCTTCGCGCCCCCCCCAAGCCCCCCCGCGCGCGTAAGTCGTTACGCGCCATAATAGTTACGCGCCATTGTAGTTGTGTCCCTATGTCCCACCTGTGAATATAGATAGATATATATATATATGGTTTTAACTACGTAAAACTTGCGAATATACAACATTCTTTGCTGTCCCATTGTCTTTGCATATAAATAGATTGTCAGGTTTACCGACTCTTGAACATGCAACATATAATGGTCCATGGGAAAACAATCTGTATTCAGATCTATACCTCATGATTCTAATGATTGCCCTTGAGCTTTGTTGATGGTGATTGCTAATCGACCATTCCCTGTCCCGGTGTCCCGGTCGTCATTTACATCCCCCTGTTTCCCCCGGTGTCCCCGTTGTAGTTGTGTCCCTGTGTCCCGGTCGTCATTTATATTCCCTGTGTCCCGGTCGTCATTTGTATTTTTTTCCTTTTTTTTTCTTTTTTAGCTTATTTAGATTTTTAGATTTTTTAGTTTTTTTATTAGTTTTTAGTTTTTTTTTCTTTTTAGTTTTTTTGTCCCGGTCGTCATTTATATCCCCCTGTTTCCCCCGGGTCGTCATTTATACTCCCTGTGTCCCGGTGCTTTGTTGATTGCTAATCGAACATTCCTTTTGTCCTGGTCGCTTTCTCTTTGAGTGTCGTCATTTATTTTTTTCTTTTTTAGTTCTTTTAGTTTTTACCTTTTTTAGTTTTTTTTTGTTTTTAGTTTTTTTAGTTTTTTACCTTTTTTTAGTTTTTTTAGTTTTTTTTAGTTTTTTAGCTTTTTTATTTTTTTTATTAGTTTTTAGTTTTTTTGTAGTTTTTGCCTTTTTTTTAGTTTTTTTAGTTTTTTAGCTTTTTTATTAGTTTTTAGTTTTTTTTGTAGTTTTTGCCTTTTTTTAGTTTTTTTAGTTTTTTAGCTTTTTTATTTTTTTTATTAGTTTTTAGTTTTTTTTGTAGTTTTTGCCTTTTTTTTCTCTTTGAGTGTCGTCATTTATTAGTTTTTTCCTTTTTTTTTTTAGTTTTTTATTGGTTTTTACCTTTATTTTAGCTTATTTTTCAGTTTTTTCCTTTTTTTTAGTTTTTTTTATTTTTTATTTTTTTTAGTTTTTTACCTTTTTTTAGTTTTTTTAGTTTTTTAGCTTTTTTACTTTTTTTATTAGTTTTTAGTTTTTTTTGTAGTTTTTGCCTTTTTTAGTTTTTTCAGTTTTTTTTTTAGTTTTTTATTGGTTTTTACCTTTATAGTTTTTTTAGTTTTTTAGCTTTTTTATTTTTTTTATTAGTTTTTAGTTTTTTTTGTAGTTTTTGCCTTTTTTTAGTTTTTTCAGTTTTGACGTCACCTGATCCAGTTTTTTCAGGTGACGTCACCTGACACATCCATCCATCCATCCATCCATCCACAGACAACTTATTTTTATATATATAGATATATATATATATATATATATATATATATATATATATATATATATATATATCTATTCACAGGTGGGACACAGGGACACAACTACAATGGCGCGTAACTAATATGGCGCGTAACGACTTACGCGCGCGGGGGGCTTGGAGGGGGCGCGAAGCGCCCCACCAACAGCTAGTTAGTATATATTTACCATTATCAGGATTTTTTTGATTTTGTCAAGATGTTAATCGTGCTTTTTAGAGATGTTAAACATCAAATTATAATAAAAAGAAACGATTTCCCAATATGATTATAAAATCTGGAGGTCAATTTTAAAGTGGATGTAATGCATTTATCATGGACGTTACCAGTATTACATCCCAGTTTACCCATATAGACTCAATTAGAAGCTGGATTAACAAATGAGGCTGAACAATTAAAAGTTGGATTAGAAAAGGGCAGCTCATTTGAATTAAGATGGGAAGCGTGTAATACCTATAAAAGCGATAATAAAACGGATAAAGAATTAATATGGAGGGTAGTCAGTGAACGCTATAATACAACTAAAATTGTTGATGTATTGAAAAGATAATGTTATAAACAAAACAACATGGTATTTGACCGTATGAAAACTAATAGAATTGACGCGAGAGGAAATGGATATAAATATCCACAAAAAGATTTTAAATGTGGTTTCAGTGATGCTTATGAAGATTATTTAAACGCTTACTAACGATTTTTATAGTTAGGATATAAACATAAAAATGTTGATAGTGGAACAATTGTAAGTCATAATGATTTTTAAACAGTATATCCTTTATTTTGTTTGAATGTTGCAAAGCATGAATCGAATATTTATCAATGTGGATCAACTGATGATATAGAAATTAAACTTTGATTACATTAAGTATCTGCTAATCAATACAACATTTACTGCGTTTTTCTTCAGAAAGAAAAGCAATATATGATTATATGTTAATATATAATATGATCAGAATTTGTGCTTTCGCTGTATTACCCCTTGCTTCTTTAAGTCTTGGGATAGTTCTGATTGAAATACTTGACCAATATCTAAGAATAGCAGAAAGAAAGGCTGGACATAAAACTGCTTATTCATCCTATTAATAATTACTTGTTATGTATAAATCGGTTGAATTGACTGAGGGAAGAAAAAATTTAACGAGAAAATAACGATTACATCATATAGCCTTATTATGCACCTCATCCTTTTGATATGGTGTCTGAATCTTAAAATACAAAGGATATTAAAATTGAAACGTATTTTGCCACCTGGATCCATCTTAGGATTGTTCCAAGCTGAAAACAACGATTTTCAAGCATGTTTTTTGGTTATTTCCGAATTATCCCTCTCTAAAGCAGTTACACATTTTCGTCAGTGTTGTCAGTTCGACCGGGGAGAATAAATCAGCAAAATTAAATAGTTTAACATTCCGCTTTGGCCACAAAATTCAAACATTAACGATAAATATATCTTCAGAGTAAAGCTATGCCTTCAGAGTAAAGCTTATCCTCTAAGTCAATAAAAAAAAAAAAAAAAAAAAGAAAAAAAAAAGATTTAATATTTATTGTCCCGGGTACCTATGGAGTAGGGCATATCAAGAAGGTTCAAAAGATTACAGATATTCCTTATAAATAGAAAATGGTTTGCTTATATACTGGGACTTACTAGCTCTCTAAGGTCAGAAAAAGCACCCAAAAGATTTGTTACAGTAGATGATTCGCCATTTCCATTTTTCAAATTTCGGTGCTGTGGAAAAGTTGGCATCAAATGAGGATCAACAGCTGAAATGAATAAAAACTAATAAAAAAAAAAGCAAAAGTGAATACCTATTCAAGACTCAGAGAGATAGGTAATGGTAAAAATAAAAATAAAGGAAGAGTATAAAAGGTGAGGTAGCACAATAGAGGGGAGGGAGCTAGGGCATAAGCAAGACAGATCATTTTTATTTTTTCCGTAAAAAGACTGCAGCTGCAGCAATATTTTTCGCAAAACACGGAACTAAGAATATGAGTGAATAGATCAAATCATTTCTCAGAGTCAAGTCTTACAGATGTTCTTACCTGATTTTGAAGTAGGCTAAACCCATTTTGATTTTAAACCCTCTCGCGCTCATTCTAACTCTTAAATGTTAGCCCTTTAAACTCTGAAGGTCTAAGATTAAATCCAATTAATTCAATTAATGCCAATTAAAGTAACTTACGCAATGGCTCTTCTTTGAAGTAAGTGCTTTGCAGACATTCACTGGCTGTGGCTCTCTTCTTTGGGTCGTACATGAACAAAAAATTAAGAAGACGCAAACCAGCGTTCGATAGAGACGAAAATCTATAAATATGGAACACCTTTCAATCATGGCTCTGGATTCAAACGTGAGAGGCTGAGATACAATAAAGGAGATTGCGTCTTGTTAGAGAGATGAGCAGAAATTGTAAAATTTGGCAGCATGACATACTTTTTTAAACGCACTGGGAAATTGATCTTTTGGAAATATTAGCTAAATTATCCCGATTCAAATAGTCGTAAGATACAGTAAAGTAAAGGATCTGTGTTTCTTCAGAATAGTTTATTGTGAAAAATTTAACAATTTTCATGGAATCTAATGGCATAAATAGCAAAAAATTACGTCAAAATGAGAGAAGTAACCCTTCCATCTCTTTTTTTTGATTTTAGAACATTTTTTACTCGATCATTAAGTTAGAAGATTCTTTAATTCTGATACTGGGAATGGGGTTTTGATTTCTCGAGGTTCCTATTTCCTAAAAAAAACAAGAAATATTTTCATTTTTCTTGAAAGTTCCCTGGACTCCATGTTTTAATTAAAGAAAAGAATATTACTATCGTAAAACACTTGATTTTGGGATACTTACTTTAGCCAAAATACTGTTTATAATCCAATTTTTAAATATTTTAAAATTCTCGTAAGCATTTAATAATATTACTGTGGTGTTGTTTGGTTATAGTGTGATATCAAAGTAACACTAATGTGAGAAATATGTAAATATTTTACAATCAGCTAGCGAATCCTTGTTACTTAGTTCTACGGACATATCAAATAATCAAAGAAAAAACAGAGCTATTATTTTAAAAGAAAATAAAGAGCAGCATTAAAACATAAAACGAAATTTAAATTTGCCCATCTATGAGGGAAAATGCCCCCCCCCACCAGAGTTAATTCATCTAAGACTTTCTGAATTTATGCCCAACGATTAGAAGGAAAAAAGTCAGGAAAGGACCGCGGACTATTCTGTAAGTGTGTGTGTGAGTGTGGAAGGGTATGAGGGAGACTTTAGTCCCTAGCCTCTGTTTATTTTGAGGAATACAGCTAGACTTGGCCAGCTATAATATGTGCTGTGTGATGGGAGATCCCCTCTTATTACGAAAATATTTTAAGCGTAATATGGACGTTCTATCTTCCTATTCTTACAACTATAGAAACGGAGGGGAGACAGGCAAGGGGGGCCCTATATTTACAACACTTTCAATTTTTACCGCAGGTGGATCTCACAATTGTAGAGAATGGTAATCCCTGACCTTCGCTCACTTGGAGGATTATATTTGGGTCAATCCAATTTTATGGGCACCTAGGAAGCGATAGCTCTCCCTTTTATTGCAGAAAAATGTTAAGTTTCAAAAGAAAAACTTTGTTGTCAAATTATTGATTTATCGGATGGATAGTGTAAACTTCAGTGAAAACAATGGGGGCTTGAAAGGGGCAAATTATCCCATTTTTGTAAGAAAACACAGATCTGAATGGTCTCTTTTATCAAAGTACTGAATCTAAATAAGTAAAAATTCAGTGTAAAAACAAGGCTTTCAAGGGAAAGAGTATCAGCCCAACTATTTAGAGGAGCTTTGAATATGATATACAAAATGAACACAAACTAGATAAAAAAAAGTTATAATGAAATGAATCAAATAAAAATAAACTTCAAATGAACAATTATTATCCTTTAGCTAAGAGGTTCTCCGCTACCCATCTATTCTTCCCAGCGAACGATTTTTGCTCTCGCATTGTCCAAAAAATTCTAAATATTTTCAAAATAACCAATGCCATGGCTTTACCAGCCTACATTAATTTGATATTCTTGGATTTTTTGCATCCTACTCAGAAGCAGCAAAATAAAAATTGTTTAAAAAGGAAAGAAATAGATCATACTTGGGCTTAAGATTATTATATGGCTGAGACTTCAAGGTAATATTCTCCAACATCGGCAGGTTAGCAAATTCTGGCCAGATAGCGGTATTTGGCGTTCCTAACAAGTCTATTATAATCTCTATTTGGTTAAGTTCAGATCGACCAGGTAGCAAAGGCTTGTGAAGCAGCAGTTCCCCTGAAAGAGAGTAGAAATTACAAAAGGGAGTCTTCTATATTCTTCAAACTTCCATTACGGTTTATTCACTCTACGTTACATTCCACTTCTTCATGCTTCATACTTTTGACAACAGAGGCTGTCAGAAAGGACTGCCTCCCCACGGTTTGATTTCTTACATCTATTAGTGTTTTTTCGTGCCAATTCTTTCTTGTTTATGTCTTCTCCCACTTTTTCACCCTACTTTTATTATTGTTTTTTTGTGCCGATTCTTTCTTGTTTGTCTTCTCCCACTTTTCCTCCATACTTTTATTAGTGTTTTTTGTGCCAATTCTTTCTTGTTTATGTCTTTGCCCACTTTTTCTCCATACTCTTATTGGTGAATCTTGTGCCAATTCTTTCTTGTTTATGTCTACTCCCACTTTTTCTCCGTACTTTTTTAGTGTTTTTTGTGCCAATTCTTTCTTGTTTATGCATTCTCCCACTTTTTCTCCATATTTTTATTAGTGTTTTTTATACCAATTCTTTCTTGTTTATGTCTTTTCCCATTTTTTCTCCATACTTTTATTAGTGTTTTTTGTGCCAATTCTTTCTTGTTTATATATTCTCCAACTTTTTCTCCATACTCTTATTAGTGTTTTTTGTGCGAATTCTTTCTTGTTTATGTCTTCTCCCACTTTTTCTCCATACACTTATCTTTTTTTATGTATGCTAGTAATACAATATTAATGTTGGTTATGATACCGCTATTATTTAGAGAATGAACTAATATAATACGAATCTTATCAACAAATAATGACAAACTAAAGTCCTATTTGGGATTATTAGCGTTTCATAGCGGGAAAAAGAAACAACTTTTAATCTATTTTGACGTCAGATTATTAGAGGGCTGTGAGGTTGGAATCGCGGAGTCGGAGTTTTAGTACATGTTTGCTGAATGGAGTTGGAGCAACAGAGATAATGCTAGACTTTTGAGTCGAAATTTAGTCGAGGGTTATGGAAACACCTAAAGGCTGGAGTCAATCCACATACTCTTAAATACTACTAAAAAATGGCAATAAGAAACACAAATTAATATATTAGGCTAATAATGATGGATAGAATTTTCTAAAAATAAAATAAAGCATTTAAGGAGAAACTAATAAAATGAACTTCATCAGTAAATTAGCAGGAATACTTGAGTCAGAGTTCTTACTTCTTAAAAGAAAACGTTAAGAGTTGGAGCAATTATGTTTAAAGTTTCAGCCGGAGTCAGAGCTGGTGGTAAAGTGGACCAACTCCATAGCGCTGGATTATTAAAGCCAATATACTTGCATTCTAGGAGCCTGTATTAAGGTAAATAGCCAAATATCAGACACAACCACATTTCAGACACGATTAAAACACACTAGGAATCTAGATAAAATTGGTTGAACGATGATGTCAATATAAATCGATCAAAAATAAGATAATTTAGTGCCCAATTGGGCACTAAACTATTCTTAAATTAAAGACTGGTTTAATTCACTAAATCTTTAGAATTATGCCTTTACAGTAAACAGTAGAGGGTGAGGATTTTGGAAATCATTTCCCCTAGATTGAAAGTAATTTGAATACTTAACAGAGCCAAGTCTGATTTCAATTAAAGATTAAACTTAAAGATTAATAGATATGCTGCTGTTATTCGACATAGGTGCCGTTGCGGGATATAAAACTTCCAGAACAGCAAAACTAAAACGAACTAAAATGAAGAAAGCAATTCTCCTTTCTGGCTGTGCTGCTAGAAGCCGGCAGCAGAAGCCGATAACACGGTGCCGGCAGCAAGACGCCGAGAAAAGCACGATGCCGGCAGCACGATGTGCGCGATGAGGTTCTTGTTGGATAAAATCTTTTTTTGCATGCACTAGAGAGTAACAAAATATTTGGCTTGAAATCATTATTTTGCAATTATCTCTTCAATTGAACAAACTTGGCACTGTTATACCATTAGAATTTTCACCGATTTTCTTTTTTGTCACAGTCTTGATTAGTCGCTAGATTACTTGTCGTATAGTTGAATTCAAAGCTCGTATGCCTACGTACATCTTTTATACCTTTTTTAAAGTTTCCAAGTATATTACTCATATCTATAAATCAAAGTCTTTAGCAGCTACATTATATAAAGTTAATTCGTAAAAGTTCAATTTAACTATATTCGCATCCTTTCAATCTTTGGAATCGATCCTAATTCAACGAAGATTTTTCCGTTAATTTGATTCATTAATTCCGTCATTAAGGACTTTCTTCGTCCTTATCAACTTTACTAGAACTGACAGCATTATTAGAAATTCTATAGCCTATGGGAACAAATTTAGCAGGCCTATAGGAGACAACAGCAAATAAGAGGAAAGAAATGGCTTACCCAATATACATCCTGCAGCCCACATGTCAATAGCTGTAGTATGAGTTTTAGATTGAAAAAGCAACTCTGGAGCTCTGTACCACAATGTGACAACATTTGGAGTCATTGGGCACTCTGGTGCGTTAATTTTTCGCGCCAAACCAAAGTCAGCTAAAAAACAGAAAAAAATATATTAGGTTAGTTATAAATTTCAGAAAACAAACAACTGTAAATTTGGAGGTTGCGCAACAAAGCAAAAAACAGACCATTTATGAAAAAGAAAGCCTTTTTAATTATCTTAATATCAAACAAGAGAGCCAATTAAGTTAAAAAAAAGTTGTGTTATATTGCTTTCCTTTCAAACGTCCCCTTAAGGGATAATGTAATTGGCTTACAAAAATACGTCACAAACGTAAACCAATTAAATTAAGGTCTACTTTTCACCATGGAAAACTAGACCTATAGGCAATAATTCCCTTTTCCTCTTGATTATTTCCAAATTTACAATTTATATTTAAAATCAAAATCGTCTGATAAAAAATACGTTTTAAATGAATAGTTAGATAGGTAAATTTTTGATTCTGTAAAAAAAATGACGCAAAAAGAAAAAATAAATAACAGGAAGTAGAGACTTAACCACAGACTTAACTATGACGAATTCATAGTCAAGTCACAGGCAAACTCAACTGTAGATGTAGAGAACTTAGTAACTGAAGCACACCATTTCCCTTATTTTCAAAGGGTTAATGTCCCACATTAGTCAATTCCCCCCCCCCCCTTCGACCTTGCCTCCCTCGTTCTGCTTCAGAAAAATCCCCCTTCTTACCCCAAAAAAATAGTCTACCGAAAGATATAGAAGGACTTTCGTCCCCTATACAATAAGCATGTTAATACATAGATTCTCCCTTCCTAGTTTTTTACCTTACAACTGTTTAATGTTTAACTGACAAATTTAGTTATATTTTAATTAAATTGTGTTTTGTAGGTTTATAGATGCAAGGATTGTTGGCATATATTCCACTAAAAATGCAACAACAGAAAATCTGGACAGAGTGGCTTCAGAAGAATGACATTGAACAAAACGATAAAAGATAAAACGAGTTTTTCCTCACTATTTTGATCTTAGGTAGGTTGGTGCTGGGACGATTTTCTAGTAACGGTATTATCAAATGAAACCATTCCTTAAGGGTTCATTGGGAGATGTTATTTTCAATAAAAAATCAAGATTAATAACATATAAATTCCTTAACAATTTTTTAGTTTAGTCTCTTGTCTGGAACAAATAAGCCTTTATTTATTAAGTGAACATTGAAAGTTTAACTTTGTCTATCTAATTCAAAAAACATATAAAAAAAAGAGCAAGATGAACCTACAAAACTGGAGGTCTTTATTCCACAAACACGAGTCGATGCAAAGCGCAGTATATGCAAAAACCACACAAGACGTAACCTTATAATATTGACTTAACCTTATAACAAAACAAAAAATCGCAAAAAAGAGAGAAACGAGGACAATAACAGCCAGTGAAAAACAGAAAAACAAATTTATGCAAATATCTCGATTGAGATCTCTGATTAACTTTCCTCGGTGCAGAATGATAAAAAATGCAAATAAAAGTCTAAAAGACAATACAAAAACCAAACCTAAAAATAAACACTATTTTGAAACTATTGAAACTTATTGGAACTATTTATGATCAACCGTCTTAGGTAAAGAATGATAAAAAAAATGCAAATAAAAGTCCAAAGGACAATATGAAAACTAAACCTTAAAATAAATACAGCTTTTAAATTTTTGAAACTTATTGAAACTATTTGAAGGTTTAGTTTTTATATTGCCCTTTGGAATTTGATCAGCATATCTTTGTTATTCTGCACTGAGGACGGTTGAGCGGAAGTCTCAACCAAAATAACTGCATAATTTATTCTTCTGTTTTTCACTGGCTATTATCCTTATAGACTCCATATAGCCCTTATAAACTTATGACTATATACAGAGCGCAGTATACGGTTAAGACAAATTCAAGTCCTTAGAAATACCAACTTTACTTTCTCTTGCTCTAAAGCTACATAAAAACTACATCAAAACATTTGGAAATCAATTTTAACAGAGCTAGTGTTTCCAATTACTGAGATTTAGCCCTTTTCCACATTTTTAAACCTTCCACGGAGCCTTTTATTTGAAAAAAGGGATAGGACGAAAGAAATACTTAGATATTTACCTTTTTTTTACAAGTTATCTTTTACAAGACAAATCCTGGTCCTTAGAACTATCCACTCAACCACATGCACGTCTGATCAAATATTGATATAGCCCAAGAAAAGTATTTAACCTTGCATTATCACAACTTAGACCTTATATTATTCACAATCTACCCTTGCAAGACAAATCCTGGTCCTTAGAACTATCCGCTCAATCAGAAGCACGTCAGGTAGAATATTGATTTAGCCCAACAGTATTTAACCTTGCATTAGCACCACTTAAACCTTATATAACCTAAGAACAGTATTTCTCGTTAGTCCAAATCAGTACCATATGTTATACGTTATACAATATATGCTGTACCATATGTTACCATGTTTTACCATGTTGTTATATGTTGTACCATATGTTATACCATATGTTATACTATGGTATAACAAAAGAAAACATCAGCATTCAGGTTTAAGCGACAAACAGCGTTTTTCTTTTCTTTTTTTTACTAGAAAGTCTCATTTATCCTTTCTAGAAAATTTCACAGAAATTGCTAAGCCTCAGCCTATTGCAGTTATCACCCGGTTCAGGTGAGAACCTGAACAGGATTCCTAGTAATATATTTTTTTTTTTCCCAAAAAAAAATCTTGGATATTGGTAAACCTCAGCCTTTTGTATTCCTCACACGGTTCAGGTAAAAAAGTAAATTTGATTCCTATAAAGAAAAAAAATAATTTATTTTGGAAAAACCAAAATCGGGTTCCTAAAATTTGTGTTTTTGGTTCCTAAAAATACCTTGGAAATTGCTAAATATTTGCTTATTCTGGTTTAAACCCGCTTTCGCTAAGCAGCCGAATCGGGTTCCAAGAACTTTTTTTAGCTTCCTAACAAAAACCTTGGAGATAGCTAAGTAATATATTATCATTTTGCTTCCTGGAGAAATCTCAGATATTACTAAATGTAAGCTTACTGTGGTTACACTCGAATTGGGTGAGAACCGCTCCTAGAAAAAATCTTGGAAAATGTTAAATATCACATTTTGTTGTCCGAAAACCCAAAAAAGTGGGAATTATAAAAAAAAAAGCTTCTCAAAACATAAGACTTCAATCTGTAAAACTTGTAAATTTGGTTTGCTGTAAAATTCCTTTAAGTTGGTGTATCAAAATGATTCAACAACCATGGAATAAATCGAGGGTAAAAACTTGATCAGTGTTACAGTATATATGCATTGGATTAACAACGCTTCTTGACTACTAATATCTCTGCGTTAGCCTTATGGGTTGTTTCTGCAGTTGAGGTCGAATTCTGGGTTTCATCTTACTAGGATAAGGTCAAACCTACGACGCCACCAAAGGACGAACAGTTATAATTCCAAGTCTCTGTAAAGATTAGAATATCATTATTTTCTTCTAATTGTACCATCTGAAATGATGGCCTGGCGCCATCTTTCATGGCACCAGGCAGTAATCCTTCTTATCATTCAAACGCCCTAGTTACCACACAATAATTTGAACTACTATCATGTATATTAAGATTAGGGCCCCCTAAACATTGTGCCGTGGTAACAACTGTTAAATTATGAATGATTAAATTTCATACTCTAACTGTCATATTCAGTTCTCATTCATTGATATATCAAGTAATCATTGCAATAAACAATATAACCAACACATGAACGTTGCCAGGAAATTGGGGAGGGGGAGGTTTGGTAAGTCCCACCATAGCTTTGTATTTCTCATTTTTACATTTTATTACCTTACGATTCGGTGCAGAGTTACCGGTAAGAAACTAAAACAATAAGGAAAAAACTAAATAGATCACAAGAGCCGCGGCCAGGATTTTTTTCAGGTTTTAGAGGGGAGGGTAAAAAAAATTAGAATACGCACCCAAAATTTGTTCACATGCATTTTTGTTACGCTTTTACGAGTGAGGAAAAATTAGGGGGGGGGGAGGGAGAGAATCAAACCCCTACCTCC
This sequence comes from Artemia franciscana, assembly GCF_032884065.1. Lineage (NCBI taxonomy): Eukaryota > Metazoa > Arthropoda > Branchiopoda > Anostraca > Artemiidae > Artemia > Artemia franciscana. The sequence goes on from NC_088874.1 coordinate 31,734,050, forward strand.
CCCATTAGATACGCCCATGCACATCCAAATCTAAAAATTGGTTTTCTTTGCTGCTTAAAATGGCGGACTTTTCCTATGTTGGGTTTTCGGCTATGTTGGGTTTTATTTTTCCTATGTTGGGTTTTCGGCTACGGTAATTATTTTTCCTATGTTGATTATTTTTCCTATGTTGGGTATTCGGCTACAGTAATTACGATTGGTATGGTGTCGGAGGAAACTGATTTAGGAAATATGATGAATTTAAGCTCCAACACCGTTAAAAAATTTGAGAAATTTGAGCTTTCGTTTTGATTTTTTAACACAGTTTTTAGGGGTTTCAGGCTATTTTTCAAAATTATATATATTCATTTTCGTAATAAACTTTTACCATTACGACAAATCGAAATAATGGTTATCATTCCTTAATCAGCTTTAAATGGGGATTCTTAGACACTTGACAGGATTTTTTAAACGTATTTTTAAATATTCGGTTATAATAGAATAGAGTTCGTTCTGTACTATGTTGCGTCTGACGCCACAACCATGATAAAACCTTATAGCGTCGCGTCTTCTTTTTTACCAGTTGGCAATTACCCCTGTCAGTACCCATGATACAATATACAGTCTAACAACATTACTAACTTCCTCAAACGCACATTTAGTAAGGAAAAGGGATTATTATGTAAACATAAAAGCGGGTAATACCTATTTTTAGGATTCCAGTATCCGTCAGAAGTAAATTGGAAACCTTCAAATCGCGATGAACAATATATCGCTTGTGCATATAGTCTAAACCCATAAAAAGTTGTTGCATAATACATTTGATTTCCGACTCTGAAAACGCTGAATTCATGTTATCTAAAAGAGATGCCAAATCCTGCTCGCAGTATTCCATGCACAGGAATATGCTAGTAAGAGAAGAGCCTATAAAAAGAACACGTCAGAAAATAGGATAATACAATCAATAAGAAATAATCAATTACTTATATAATTACTAAACCTAGTTATATTTAAACATATTTATATATTTAATTATAACCATGTATAACTATATAATAATACTATATTATCACTATTATGTTATTGGAAAATTTTTAATCATATTTATATGTTTAATTATATCATATATATAACTATATAATATGTTACAATATTATATTTTATTACTATTACGTTATTGGAAAATAGAAATTTTATTTGTATAAAAAACTGTTGTAAACTGATCTCTGTGGGTTCACAGAGGTTCACAGAGGTTGTGGGTATGGTTCAGTGAGAAAATTTTTTGAAATAATTGAATTTTTCTTATTTTAAAATCTCGCTTAATAAATATAGATCAAGTTAATACTTCTTCGCATACACTTCTTGTGAGAAAATTTTTGAGCAAAAATGAAAAAAAAAACTATTGAATTTAAATTTTGGAACGAACGTCTGCAGCAAATATCAGAGAAAGAAACTCCGATAACATAGAGACCAAAGTTTTATAAAGATAAAGATAATTTACCTGTAAAAGATAATTTATCTTATAACAAAAGATAAAGATAATATATCTATGGTATGTAGATGCAGACGGGTTAGACGCTTATAGGGGAGGGGTATCAGAATTTTTTTCTAAGGGGAGGGTGGGCTCAGGCATTAAAAAGTGAGTTTTTGGCTTCTTTTTACCAATTTTTTTTCTGGAAAGGACCCTTTTCTTTTTCTGATGACTATTAGCAGTCCATAGAACAAAATAAAATAGCACAGGAATCACACTCACCGACAGCGACTTCATGAAACATAACTATATTCTGGTGATAAAGATAATATACCTATGGTATGTAGATGCAGACGTGTTAGACACTTATAGGGGAGGGGTATCAGAATCCTTTTCCTAAGGGAAGGGTGGGCTCAGGCCTTATAAAGTGAGTTTTTGACTACTTTTAATCGATTTTTGTCAGGAGAGGGTCCTTTTCTTTTTCTGATGACTATTAGCAGTCCATAGAACAAAATAAAATAGCATAGGAATCACACTCACCGACAGCGACTTCATGAAGCCTAACTATATTCTGGTGGCGACACGACAGCAAAATATTGATTTCTCTAATGCCACTGACAGGCATGCCATCTCTTTCTCGATCCATTCTCATTTTTTTCAGCGCAACTATTTGACCATTTTGTGTGTCCTTTGCTCTATCTATGCGTAAATAATCAAATACATAAGCACCTGGGCAACTAAAGGGGGAGACAGAGAGGAAGAGAGAGAGAGAGACAAAGACAGAGAGTTCCTTATATACTGTCAAATATTCCTAAACATTATGTGCTGTACAATTTGAGTGGGAACTTAAATTTAGATTAAAATGAAAGACAAAACCAAATGATGTAAGAAAAATTGTGACAAAGTGGATTCCTTAAAAAGAAATAAACACTTAAAAAAGACTTTTGGGTGGGTTCATTTCAGAAAAGTGCGTCTTATTATAAAAATATCTCTTGTACAGCCATTTCCCCGCCTGGGGATCATAGACCAGGGGTCAAAGTCAGGCATGTACTCAGGAATTTCTATAGAAAGGAGAAAATGATACACTTTGCCTTCGGAGGGCCCAATAATAAAAACTTTACTGATAATTTCAACAAGATATGAGGAGAAATTAAAGAAAATTTAGGATTTCAGGAAGCTTGGCCCCGAGCCCCTTCCCCCGTGTACGTCCCTGGTCAAAGTCAGTACAAAAAATTAGACAATTATGTACCAAAAAATCTTTTATTTATTTATCGATGCCTTCAACTAAATATTGACACCTATACATATAGATGAAACTATTATTGCGAAAGTAAAAGAAACAAAAGTAAAACTAGGCTTAAAATACTATTTATTGTCTCTTTGAAAAATAGATTTTAGATCACATCAGCCGCAACGGAACTTTCTCCTAAAAGCATTTTACTACATGATATTTTTCCATTTTGTCTTTTGGTATCTTGCTAGGTTCTTAAAAACATCTGGCGAGCCTACCCCCCCCCCCTTTGAACTTGACTATGGTATGTATATTCAGATTCCGCTTTATTTAGTATTCTCATTTTGTAAGTTTAGAAAAAGCTATGGGTTCAAGGAGATAATTCTTATTTCTGGTTTTAGATTCTAACGGATGCCTATCACTATGCAGCCCTGTTATAATCAGATAACACTTGTTGAGTAAAGATTATTAGCATAACTGCTTATCATACTCTGAACTACAGAAAAAAAGCTAAAAATTTTTTCTAACGTTTTGGGAAGATTTTAAATCTAGTGATAAGTGTATTCTCTAATTTTAGAGAAAAACACTATTTTTCCAACTTACTCTTGATATCTATTATTTTTTATTTTAGGGACAAAAACTTAAACAACAAAAAGACAAATTTTCGAGTCCAAAACTACACGACTTAGTACACAAAACACGAGTTATTTTAGAGGTAGGGACGGGACACTTAGGCCAATTATGGCAGGGAGTAAAATCTTCCTTTTCCTAACCACCTCCCAGCAGGCATGACGGAAATAAAATTTCACACATGAAATTATAAACCAAGTCAAGTATGGTTCCCTCCCAGGTATTTCTAGAGTTGAAATTAGGAACTTCTTCACATAACTTCTGAGCTTTATCGGTGCAAAACGGTTCTGTAGGCTGAGGCCTGTGAAGATCAAACGAAAATAAAATCCGAAAAGGTGGCATTCTTGTTTAACAATAGGAATTGAAATCCAACTGGTTTAGAATGAAGCATAGTAAGAAGCAGCTATATTAACTTTTTAATAATGAAAATAAAGAACAAAGATACCATTATCACAGTTAACTAATTATACATATTTATATAATTATGTAATTATACTGTATTATGTAATTGTAATTACATAATTATATATATTTATATAATTTATATAATTATATATATTTATATAATTTATATAATTATATATATTTATATAATTTATATAATTATATAATATGTAAATTAATTATATATATTTATAATACAAGAGATTACAACAGATTTGAATTAAAATTAATTTTCAACTTAATTATAACTGTCTCTCGACCTAAACTTTGATTTGACCAAAAATGCCATTGCGTTATTTTCAAAAAAAAAAATAAATACAGAAAGTGATAATTTTTAAAACGAAATTTCCTAAAGCCAATACTTATAGAAAATTCAATTCTAAGAATGTGCAACTCAATATCAGAAGGTATAATAGCAAAAAGAAATTAAATCTGATATTGTCAAATAAAGGCGGAGTGTTCTTCCACAATTCAATCTTTTTCTTTTATTTTAATCAACTTGTGATGATAACCGCCAGCTAAAGATAAAAAAGGTTTTTAAATTTCATCAGAAATTCTTTCTAATTTTATTGATAAAGAACATTGATATAGCTGAAATATCCAGTTTTTGCATTTGGCTTAATTTTACTTTTGTCCACTGTTACTACCGTTTTAGGACCTGTTCTTTTCTTTTCCAAATATCTGGGCAAACAAATATTAGATATTAGATACTAAAATATGGGCAAAAACAAAAATATTAGATAGGAAATGTAACAAATCTATTTATGCATACAATATCAAGTATTTCCCCCTGGATCATTTGTGGCAGACTGGACATCCTAGATGTTTTACGTGAGCGTATTTAACCAACGTGTTCCCTTCCCATCAGCCCTGCGGCAGTGGGTATCAACCCTGAGCCCCGCATTGTCAAGCAGAGATCAATCTATTGCCCTCACACACTACCGTCCTAGTGCAAAAGAAGCTCAAATTAAAATTAGACGAAACACAAAAGAAAACAACAATATATGGAATAGAAATTTTATTAACAAGTCATAGACGCAAGTTAAATGAAACGGGTATTTTAGCAGCATATGCATACATTCATTCAAACCCGCCTAACGCCCAGACGAGGATTGGCTGGTATGAAAGGTTTGAAGCAGTTCCGGTGTTGTAAGATGGTTTGGGTTGTGTTGTGATGGTTGGGTTGTGTTGGTTGTGTTGTTCCGGTGTTGTAAGATGGTCTCCGTTCACTGAGGCCAAAATAATTCCTATGATTTAAATAACACAAAAATTGCAAATTGGAATATAACATCGTTAAAAAAAACTATCATATTGACGTTTTACTGAAGAATTCAGACATGTTGAAGCAAACTTGTTAGGACTTTCTTAAAGTCAAATCCCAGGGATTAGGCAGGGCGAAGGGCTCATAATGTATAAGGAAGCTTGTAAGTCTTGTTTAGGTTGGGAAGGTATAAATAGTAGAATCCTGGTTGCTCATTTAAAAAAAGTGAGGTATCGTCATAGTAGTGTGCTCCCGTAGAACCGGCTCACGGAGATATGAATGTTGACTCAGATGAATATTAGTTACAGCTACAGGATCTCAGGTAGAAATATCGTATTTCTGTTTGGGAATTTTAAACCCCGGGCTGGTAAAAACAAAGACAGATGGCATCCTAGCCAATGTAAATTTGGTGTAGGAAAAGAAAAAAGTAACAGTTATAGACTGTTGCAATTTTTTAGGTACAACAATCTAGTTGTAATAAATACAGTATTTGATCACAAAATGACCCATAAGTTAACATGGTACTCAGTTTATGGTACAACAGCTTGCAAACAGAAGACTTCAGGGTCGGTACAAGATACCAGAGCATAAAGGAGTGTTGATAGTGATGTTAAAAGTAAAGATTACCATCTAGTAAAGCCTAGGATTAATCTGAAGCCGGAATTTAGCGCCAGATGATGATAGTGGGGTAAATAAGTTCTTTAAACATTATATTGTGAAATACGAGAGAATTACTAAGGATATGATTATTATTTTTGAAAATATGGAAGTAGTTAGCGATTTTAGGAAAACTTTAATTGAACCTCGCTATAAGAAAGGTGGCCCCCAACTCCCCATTGCACTTCCTGGCTAAAGGGCCAAGAAACAGAGATCAGCACCACCAGTAGGGACTGTAAAGTCTAATGCCGTATCCTTTACCTTTTTTATAAGAAAGGTGAAGAGAGTGATTATGATAATTACAGAGGCATTAGCCTCATTTTCGAAGGAAGCAAATGACTTGGTATGATGATACTTTTTCAATTTAGAAATGCTGTCGATAAAGTCTTAAGAGAAGAATAACGTAATTATAGGAAGGAGAGAGGTTGCGTCAACCAAATTTTTACTGTTAGATTAGTAATTGAGAAGTGTCTGAGTCATCAAATCCCTTTAATCTTCAGTGTTATAAATTATGAGCGAGGGTTTCATTCAGCCGATAGAAGAGCTGTAGTAAAGGCTCAACCCTTGTATGCTGCACCAGATAAAAACAGTAAAGTCAATAGTGCTATGTACGAGAATATCATTGCTGCGATTAAGGTAGGAAATGGGATTAGCACCTGGTTTTGTACTGAATCAACAGTTAATCAGGATTGAATTCTATCCCCATTGATATGGATCATGTTGATGGATTTTGTCTTAAGGAACACAGGAAAGGCCATGAGAGCGCATGAAATAAAATGGGAAAGTAAAACTTCCCAAGATTTAGATCATGCTGATGATTTGAGCATCCTAGATGAAAATTTTAGCGAAATGAATATTTTTTGGAGGCTTTGAGGGCTCAGGGTGCAAGAAATACGCTCGGAAATTAATATCAAATAGATAAAACCACTTTTATCTTTGGAATAAGTCTGGACTGGGAATAAGTGAGGGTAAAGGGCTGATTTTGGGTAGCGAGAAGATCGACCAAGTGGAAAACTCTACTTACCTTGTTAATATTATTAATGTGGATGCAACGAAATTACTAAAAGTAGAATAGGTAAGGCCCAGGGTGTTTCTTCACAGTTGTAAAAAGTTTGGAAGAATAGGAAGATAAATCCTCGAAACAAGACTAGAATACTGGAAGCTACGGTGATAACAGTGGTCAAGCATGGGTCTGAAACGTTGGCATCCCGAAAGACGGAAGAGGATGCTTCCCAGAGAAAGTGACTACGGATTGTTTTGGGTACCCGTCAGCTTAACTGTTTTCAAAACAGTAACCTGTACAAAATATGCAAAAAATGCTTTATCAGCACTCCTTTATGCTCTGGTATCTTGTACCGACCCTGCAAGTCTTCTGTTTGCAAGTTGTTGTACCGTAAACTGAGTACCATGTTAACTTACGGGTCATTTTGTGACCAAATACTGTATTTATTACAACTATATTTTTGTACCCATAAAATTGCAGCAGTCTATAACCGAAACTTTTTTCTTTTCCTACACCTAATTTACCTTTGCTAGCATGCCATCTGTCCCCATTTTTCACCAACCTGGGCATTAAAATTCCCAAATAAAAATACCATATTTCTACCTGATAGAACTATCAGGTAGTACAACCTGATAGAGCCCATTTATCCCTAGGTATCCTTTTTCCAGACCAAACTGCCTTTCTATGACAAACAAATAAATTATCTTAATACTTTACTATTTCTACTGATGACGATCGTTGTATATGTGATCCAAAAACCTAGACTTTTGTACCTGCTTTCACTGTCTAAATAAATGGACTTATCCCCATTTGAATTTTTATTTGTTCTTCATCGAAAGGCAGTGTGGTCTTCGAAAAGAATGTCTAGTTTAAGGAATTACGTCGAAAATATGCGGGAGGAGGTCGTAAGGAAGGATTTAAAGGAAATCAGAGCTTCTTGAGAGGATGCAAAGAGGGAGGTTATGAATAGATTGGGATGGAGGAAGAGTGTGCGTATCTGTGTTGCCCTCAAGCGGCTTGGCACTGCAGCGAGTCGTTAGGAGTAGTAGTAGGCCTATATTCATGTACTAACCACTACCATCGGAATGCACTATAAAAAAAAAAAATAACTGAAGTCTGATGCTGTCAAAAAAAGGTGCAATGCTCTTCAGAATTCCTTCCTTATTTCTGAATTGTCTGATAATCATATCAGAAGGACAAAAAAAAAAAAAATCTCAAATGTCATCAAAAATTCACCTAATCCTTGTTTATATTCTGTTAAAGATGCCTTAAAGGCTTGATATGGCTGAAATGCCCGGTTTTAAACTCGTTTCAATTTTACTTTCGTAACTGTTGCCACTAATGTTTCGAGGCATTTACTTTTCTAGTTTACATGCCTGGACAAATAAAAAATTTTTTAAACATAATTAGAAGACTCACAAACAATGCCATAAGTTCCTTCTCCAATTCGGTTTAATTTTTCAAACTCTGCTACGCGTCGACATTTCCCATACTGAAAAGAACAAAGAATCCATGAAACAATTTCAAAAATCAAGCATCAGAGAATATTTAATAAAATAAAATATTTTTTTTAACAAATGCCTTTTACAAACACAAAAAATCTTTCAATCTCCCAACATCCCTACCTAGCACGCAAATAACCTAGCAGGGTCATCTATAAGTGAATCTAAAAGGGCATTCCCGTTCGTTTCTTAGTTACAAGGCCAAGAACTCTTCAGAAATTTCTACCAGTCACAAGAAAATCTCCATTTTTTTATTTGGACTCGTGATTTGTAAGTAGATATTTATGTTTCTGTTTACATGTCAAATAAACAATTGAACGACTGAATTCACATACTTCCAAGTTATTTGGTTTTAGCAAATTGTTTACGCATCTAGTTATCTCTCCATCTGTAATCACATTTTTAAATTTTCTATTCAATTAAACGTTTTTTTTAACTGAAAAAAAAAACTACACTTTACACTGTTCAGTAAATTGGACCTTGCTGAAAACAAAAACAAAAAACAATTACCGTGAATTGTCAATTTAATATACATATACTGATATTTATTCCTTAAAGTTTTGATAATTTCTTATTTATTTAGGTAAAAAAAGTGAAAACTTTTAAATGTATTTGGTTTTCAGTAAAGCGCAAGTTATGTCCTGGTCTTGAGAAAGTATGGGGTATATCAGCCCTACTCATGTTAATTTTTGCTCGTCTTAAGTTTGAATCGGTTATGTGTTGCAATTTCTGTTCGTTTTGGGTTTCATTTATTTTTCGATGGTGATTTATGGTAGTTTTACGCTTGAAAGATTATTTGAATTTAATTTCTGCTCCTTTTGGTTTAATGGAGCTCTTTAATTTTCTTTGAAAAACTTGTTTTGAGGAAACGTTTTTTTAAATTGATTTCTGTTCGTTTTTATTGACATAGTCTTTTTCGTGGAAAAAAAAATTATACCTTTTCAATTTTTTATTATAAGAATCCATAGTTTGGCTTGTTATTTGTATGTTTGGAGATACAATTTTCACACTTTTTAACCTGGACACAAATAGTGAAGTTTAATTTAGTTTTATACCTCCTTAAGTTGACCAGAAAAATAAAACTAAATATTATTCCCAAAACATTCTATCTTTGCTCTTTGACATTCTGGGTACACACAAACTCTTTTGACTTATTTACGTTATAAGAGTAGAAGCAGCAATAGTAGTAGCCCCGAAAGTTTCAATTTCATACCCTTAGTCATTCTAGAGATATTGCTGAGGTGTATTATTGGCAACCATATGCACAGTATCTTTTGATTTGGTTTTAAAGCATAATGGGTCAATTGCATAATTATGGGATTGAGAGACCCAATATCCCTAGAGACATAGTTGCTGGACTGTTCTACTATGTTCAACAAAATGGCTGTCTCAAAATTTTGACTGGATATGTTTGGGAAGTGAATGAGCTTGGGAGAAGGGCTGCTTGCACTTCAATCTCTTTTTACTCTCAAAAGGAGCATTAGAACTTTTAATTGAAACTCCCCCAATATGTTCCCTAAAAGTTTTATCTTAATACCCTTAGCCTCATGAGTTACAGTAACTGTAGTGGTAGCATTAAAAATATACTTAGAGTGTCTTCTGGCTAGTTCAAAATCTAGGACAACTTACATTTAAAGGTCTAACTTAATAATGTAAGTCGTTCTTCGAGATATTGCTTTGTCACCTGTTTGAAAATCCATATGCTCAGAGTTTGCTTTGATTAACTTCACCCCCCCCCCCGATTAGAAATTCCTTAAAAGCTTATACTCTTAGCTTGTATAGTAGCAATAGTTGTGTAGTAATAGTTGCACTATGCGCTTAGCACCTTTGGTTTCTTCAACATCCCCTTCAGCACATGCTGAAAGTTCCAACTTAATAACATCAACTATTTCTGATACGTCCTCTTGACAACCTCTGTAGGCAGAGTTTGTTTCGATTTAGTTCCATACGGTTTCAATATATTCCAAATTTTTTGCCTTAATACCCTTCGTTTTAATAGCAGCGCCCGACAGATACATCAGCCGAACTATATTATCGGGCCAATATGAGGGTCAGTGTCATTATCGGATATTGGGAAAGAAATATCAGTTATCAGTCGATATTTTTTTATACGCAACTTGTCCAGAAGACGGCACCAGAGTTCCTCAGGTAATTTTGCTTGTCCAGTCATTGGGGGTGGAGTCACCAGCTAAGTATGACCGTGATGGAGAGAGCAGCAGAGACAAGTCAAAGTATATTGGTTGTCAATTCTTGCCAATACACACCTGGTGCAGCAATGTTTTAAAAAATGGTGGATTGAAGAACATACATCGTCTACCGAAACAACTAAAAAGAATACTGTAAACCATATGGTTTCTGTTTAATGAATGGTCACTTGCGTGGGTGAAAGATCCAAGATTTCAATTGGTAAAAACCATGATATCCAGTCAAGGGTGCAGTTAAGGGAGGGGTGGGGTACTGTACGGTGGGAAGGGGGGGGGGGGTCATATATATATATATATATATATATATATATATATATATATATATATATATATATATATATATATATATATATATATATATATATATATATATATATATATATATATATATATATATATATATATATATATATATATATATATATATATATATATATATATATATATATATATATATATATATATATATATATATATATATATATATATATATATATCAGAAAAGATCATGAAAATAAAAACATTCTTGTAAACGGTCTAATTTTTGGAATCTAAAATGAACTATTCAGGCTGTTCTTACATGTGTTATAGACCAAGAATAAACATATGAGCATGAATATGGGCAGAGAACGGGGGTTTAAACTTTAGGTAATGATTTTTTGGAGGGTAATTTATTGGCAAATTACATTGGTATCCTATCCGGTGCGATACCGATATATCGGTATTGGACCCCAAAAATACATATAGGTCAGGTACTAGCAGTAGTAGCAGTAGAATTAATAGCAGTAGCTTTAGCTTTGGTGGCATTATTAGGATGAAAATATTTCCTTTTGTTTAGTTCAGCATCTGCTACAAAAAGCCCTGTTAGTTTCAACTTCACACACCAAAATAAGATATTGCTGTTACTCCCTTTTGACAATCTGCATACAGATGGCGAGTCGTGATTCAGTTCGCCTTCCTTCTCAAAATTTCTTGAAGATTTCACCTTTACACCAATAGGCATAGTTGTAATAGTAGTCACAGTAGCAGTATTGGTATTCATAGTATTATTATTAATTGGAATAGCAGAAGTCCTAATTGCAGCAGTAGTATTAACGTATTGCATTATGGTAAGTTGAACATGCCTCTCATCAAGTCCTGGGAGTTTCAACTTAATTCAACTAGCCATTGCTATGAAATTGCTGATATGACCTTTTGATAACATGTTTGCTCATATACTTCTTGAAATTTTTCCTCTCAATGCTCTTAGCCTTACAAGTAAATGCAATAGAAGTAGTAGATAATAAATGTAGCAGTGATAGTAGTAGTGTGCACATATTGCCTTTGGTCAGATTATCTTCCCCTTTAAGCATTCTCTGAAAGTTCCAAATTAATACCCAAATAAATTCTTGAGATTCACTCTTTTGACAATGTACATGCTTATAGCAGTTTTTTATTTAGTTCGAATTTCCCCTCAACATTGTAAATGGGGTAGTGAGGTAGTAGTAGTGGTTGTAGTCCCAACAGTAGTGGTAGCATGCAAATATTGCCTTTTTGATAATCTCTTTGATCATTTCCTGAAAGTTCCAAAATAACACACTCATTCATTCCTGAGTTATACCGTTTTGGCAATCTGCATATACACAATATGTTTCGATTTAGTTTAACGTTCTACTCAATATTCCCTGAAAGGCTCACGTGAACGCCCTTTTTCTTTTTGGAAAGTAAAGTTCAAAATACATACCTTTCTCAATAACAAATACTATTTGTAAACAATAAACGAATCGCCCTGAGAACTTCGGGGGGTTGACATCCTCAAAGACATAATTCCCGCACCTTTCAACTACGTCGAACAAAATAGCTATCTAAAAATTTTAATTGGATGCCTTTGGGGAAATGATGAGCATAGGGAGGGGACTGGTTGCCCTCCAATCACTTTCGAGCATAAAAGGGGCACTAGCCCTTTCAATCAGCAATCGAATGAGCTCCTTTCGAAGTTTCTATGGCAACTCCTTCTATCCCAAGTGCCCTGGTCTAGGAAAACAAAAAAACAAAACAAAAAGTAAATTAGACATAGCACCCACATTGTTCTTTACTTAAGCAGCGCTATTGCACTGCCTATGACTCGACATCTAATTGCAATCTGCGTTCTTACACAGACAGTGGACAAACATAATACTTGTAACCAGAACTTTAATTATCTGTATTGTCCTCTTATGACGCAGGTATAGTGAACCTCGGTCACCTTTAAGAGCCAAACTTCTAAAAATATTAAGTAGCCCTGGTACTTTTTTAATCTACATAAACCAGCAGAGACTCAAATCGTCTCACCGTGCCAGTCCCCCACAACTCGCAACCACAATGGGCAAATGGAGGGACTTTAGTCATGAAAAGAAATTTTCATGACTTAAGTCCTATATGTATATATAAAAGTGTCACACTTTTACACTTTTTGAACACATCATCAAAAAACAACCATCTGATATAAAAACAATCATTAACATACTTCCATGTTTGTCTTCGCTTTGTCTGTATGTTTGTTTTTCTACTATTTTGTGTATATTGGAAGATCCTTCAAAAAGGATCACGCCCAGTTTTTTTTTTTTTTTTTTTTTAAACTCCGATTTTTTAATTTAATTGTTTTGACAGTCAGATATTATTAGGATCTCAATTTTTTGGTGGCTTTATAATCATAGCGCTATTCATTATACAAATTAATTTTTTGAAAATATAAATTGCTACATAATTAACAAACCTACCAGATACTTCTCAGGAATTTCCATTGCTTCACCTGTCAAAAATGATGTAAGTAAACCCTTCTTTGGTTCTGGTATTAAATTAGAGCCAGCATTTTCCAAGTCCCTTTTTGTCTCTGTCATCTGGATTGTATGTATTTCTTCAACTCAATTCTATGGAGAAAGTAATATATTGTATAAAATCTAACATACAAGCACTTTATCTAAGATATTACACAAGTTGTCTTCACCGAAGTTGCCTTGGAAGCAGTAGAGTAAGATAAATTCCAACCACAAAAGGTGGTTTGACCAAAACCAAGGAAAGAACATATTTTCAGAAATGATATTTTATTTTCATCAAAGTGAAGATTACCATGAACACTTTCAAGTGCAATTTCTCCTAGCATGATTGTTCCAACCTAGACCCTTCCTATCATAACGACTCTTTCTAGAATTGTCAGAAAGCTACCAATGTTTTATATTCACTGCTATGATTAATAAAACTTACTAGCCAGCATTGCTACTGTTATTATAAACAAATGAGAAAATAGCTATAGGCTTAATCTGAAAAAAAAATAATTCGAGTTTAGTTAAGAGTTTTAGAGTTTAGTTATTAGTTATAAGTTGCTTTTTTGGTTATGGGCATTTGTTTGAGTTTATGGGTTTTGGATATGAGAAGCTTTTTTTTCTTTCTTTCTGTCTTCTTCTAACATTTATAAGCGTTGCTAGTGTTGCTAATTAGCTTATTCCTTGTTTTGTGTCTATAGCAACCAGCATTATTGCTTACTGTTTGATGTGTTAGTAAGTAAATAAAAAGGAAAAACTAATCTATAACTTAAACATTAGACTTAAACATTAAACATTAAACTTAAACTTAAGACATTAGCTTTTATAAGACAAACTTACAATGAGCAGAAGTTAGTAAAAATGAATGGATAATACCTAACACAAACGAATTTCAATCAACAAAGAATGCACACTTTAACAAGCTAAAATTATCACAGTTAAATGTGATGTGGCTGCCCTACCTCACCATTCAAAAAAGGATTAGCCTCATTTTGTGCTTTGCTGAAAACAAAGTTAATTTTTAAAGCATTTTATTATTTATTATAACACCAATAAATTTAAAACTATTCAGACTTCCCACAATTAATAAAATCCAGTTTCGTTTTATTAGTCAAATATGCAAAAATATTTATAAATATGTCCTGGTTTTCAAATCAAACCTTTCAAATGTATAGAAAATCAACTAGCTTAAGAAAACTTTAATCTAAACTATGTATTTGCTTTTCAGTAAAGGTAAAAATGATGTGTTCCTTTTTATTTATTTCTGTGTGCCTGAGGGTGTGGGGGGGGGGGACGGCACTACCACAAACAACATTACCAAGTGTAACAAGATGTTTCAACATGAAACATCTATGACAATTAATTTTCTTTTACTCACCTTTAATTTCTTCAATTTAAAACAACTATTATAATTATCACAGTTTTCAGTTCACAGATTGATAGCTTTTAAATGGGCAAAAATGTCAATTTCAGAGGGAGCTGTTCAGTAGCATAGCAAGGGAGGAAGGTTTTTTTTAAACAACCATCTACTTTATTTTTCCAAACTGACAGATAATTAATTTCTAAGAGTAAACATTTTTTTTTCTGGTGAAAACAGTTTCAGAATTACATTTACAGCCAAATGAGGGCACAAAAAATGTTTACAGTCTCATAGATTTAGTTTATTCCTACTTCCAAGGCACAAGAAATTTGACCATGGAGTCTTGAAAATGGGCCCTAATTTAAGAGGTACCCTACACATAAGTCTGGCTAAAAATGTCAGAGCTATCTTTACAATTGCCAAGAGACCAAGTAAATACTTAGCCCAAACTGAGAAATAAAACTTTTTTCCACATTCAAAGATACCTGTCTTCATAAAATCTTTAGTAGAGCACATTAAGCTAGAATCAGGCAGAGAATGGGGCATATATGCACCCTCCAAAGACCTGATTTCGGGTACATCATAAAGATACTCTCATCTTTTATCTCCTTCTATCTCTTTTCTCTTATTTCTTCTATCTCTTATTTCTTCTATCTCTTATTTCTTTTATCTCTTTTATCTCCTTCCACAGCAACAGCTTTACATGATAATGCATGAAGAGAATTGTTCTAAGTAAATAAACCTTTAGAAATGAGCCCATGACCTAAATATAAGTCTGGAAATGTGTTTTCTATTTCATAAATATACTATTTTCACCTCGAAATGTCTTTTGAGCTTAAACCTTACCTACTTTCCTCTCTGTCAGTTAACATTGTATAGAGAGGGTTCTCATTCAAATTAGGCTTAAAGATTTAATCTAGGCTTATGATTCAACTTGAACTGTGGAGATTGCTTTGTAAAACTCTAAATTACAAAAGAAATAGACTCAAAAATCAATGTCAAACCAAAAATTTTGATCAATCTATACACAAGTTAAGTTTCACTGAATCTTTAAAGCTTTACAGGTAAGAAAATGTTGAGATAGCTGCTTAGTAGCCCTGCATTGGCTGTAAATCCATTCCTAATAGTGTTATTCACCTATTGTAAGTTCTTTGAGCATATACAATGCCTTTGTTCTAGTATTTTACTGATTAAAAGAAAAAAAAAACACATGTTAGGGGTGCAAGTGAGAGTGTTCCTCTTTTGTCCTTCCTTTTAAGTGCAGATATCTGCTTCTTGAGTTAGACATGTTTTAAATTTTCTTTAATGATACATGGTTTGTAGCAGTCCAATTATATTCAAGTTTTGGAGGTGAAAATTGTACCATTTAATATATATTAGAGGTATTGGGTGTCACCAGGAAATTTTCTAGGGCATGAAGGGGGCTCAGTTGCTACAATGAATTTTGTTTGTACTAAAATCTTAATAGCAATGGCATCTATGATTAGAGGGTATAGAACTTAGGGGTTGTTCAAATTATTAATATATTTTTGATAGGACAAGAAATTTTACCAGCTGTTTTTGTCAGTAAGTAGCATAATGTCTGCTTTGAATACAATATGTAAAATCCCTACACAAGTCAGTAAAACCACTGCATTTGCCACCTGAGATTCAGATTTTGGTGCATACCATGTCACTATTTTAATGCTGTTTATTTAACCAAATGGAAAATTGTGGCACCGTCTGTGAAATCACAGCAGGAGTAAGTAAAACTGCTGTGTTTACCAACCAAGTTCAAAATTTATTCAGATAAAATGTCAGTGTTTTCTTGGTCTTTATTGAACCAAACAAAGAATTTTAGCAGCATTGGAAAAATTATGGCACAAAGCACCATGAATTTACTGACTTTTTTTTACCAAGTTACCAAAAATTAGGGTGGGTGCCTCTCCCTTCCTGGCTCTAGTATCAGTTTTGTATTTCAGGGATGCAAGTGCCATTCAAACTCAAGGCAAGAGTAGGCAAGGGCCATAAAAAGTTTTGGCAACTGTTTAGTTTCATCACAAGCTGTCTATAGTACTCAGCAATTGTTGAAGCAAATCCATTTTTGGTTGACACCTCTCCTCTGTGGGGCAAACTAAAAATGTGTAAAATGGACAGGGTTTTGAAGCCAAGGGAAAAGTTGGGGTAGTACAATATGAATGAAATTATATTTTAAATACTAATTCCAGTTATCACTGGTAATTTCTGTATAGTAGGAAGTCAAAAGATAATTAAAAACTTCTGCATCCATTAATATGAATATCCAAAATTGTTCATTTTCATGTTCAAGTTTAAACTAGTCAGCTGTTTGAACAAACCAAACATCCAATTTTGCTAATAGTAAAATACTTTTTGCTAATAATTTTGCTAATACAAAACCTACTTATAGCTGACTGGTTAAACCTTGTTTGTTATCTTCATGATGTTTTATCATTACAATCCTATTTTTGCTGAAAATTATGGGTAGTCAAGGGAAGAAATCTGTGGTGTTAAAAGTTTGAAGGCAGGATATTTTTTTTGAATTACTGCATATAGCTAGATTCGGATGATTGCATCTTGTTTTAATATCATTATTCATTCATATTGTCTAACCCCAACATTTCCCTCAGCTTCAAAACCTGAGCAATTTACTCATTTTTAGTCTCATTGGAGGGGATTTTAGAATGCTAAAAAATGGATGTGCTTCTGAGATAATGACAAAGAAACAACATACAATCATCAGAATCTTGCTATATGCAGTGATATGCATTTTAGACTGCTTGTGACAAAACAAAACATTTACCAAAGTTTCATTATCAGACATAGTGTTTTTTTGATGAGTGGCATCATTGAAGCCTCTTAACTCATCACAAAAGCAGTGACAATTTAGACAATTGTTGTTGTCTGAAAATTAGGCATTATCTGAGTGATGACTATTCTATTTGGAAAGAGCTCCAATTCAATAATTGATGAGTAGCCTACTACTCTTTTATTAATAGTGTTTTCTTATAAAAAGTGGAGATTCCTGAGAACTACCTATTTTCTAGCCTACCTGATTTTGGTAAAGTTCTACTTGAGGGGGCTTCTTGCTATATGGATAGTAGTTGAGTCAGGTGAGTAAAACTTTCAGTAATCAATCCAGGAGTAAAGAATAGACTGTGAAGGCATTTCTGTGCTAGGCTACTAAAACTGACCTTTTTCTACAAGTTTTGACTGTCAAAACACTATAATTCTGTTGTGTTTGAGCAGAAAATCTATTTTGCAAGGTTTCACTTTTATAAAAAAAATGTTAAAGGTTATTGCCCTCTACAAGAAGAAAGAGTGGAAGTAGGTGCTTCAAACATCTTTCAAGGAGATGATAAAGGGTCTGGATACAATCCTGAGTTTTATTTACCTGACTCATCTACTTTCTTTGATAGCAAATAGCTCCTAAACTAAAGTTTGACCCTGATTTCTATGTTACAACACAGAACTAGATAAAATTCTAGTTAATTGACTTCTTGCTGTCTCAGAAAGGGTTTAGGTTAGGAAAATGAAACTTTCAGGGATGAATCTACAGACTAAAGTATATCCCAGGAAGGTATTTTGAAGCAACTACCTCTACTCCTTCTCCCTCTAGAGGGCCCTGACCTTTAAAAATATGTGCATTATAAAAGTGAAACCTTGCAAAATAGATCTTCTGGTAAAATTCTAGTCCATTGACTTCTTGCTATCTTGGAAAGTTGTTGGGCTAGAGAATTGAAACTTTCAGGGATGTGTCTACAGGCTAAAGTATATCCCCGGGAAGTTATTTTGAGATCCCTAACTACACCCCTTCCCCCTCCTCTATATAACGCAGTTTTTTGTGCATTACAGCTTATATTTTGGTCAAATTTGATCCTATATTACTATTAAAAGTGTAAATCCTTGCTTACCTTAGAAAAATTCAACTTTTCACTGTTTTTTAAGCTCCTATATTCCATAATTAGTTCACTGGCATTGAAAAACAATTATTACCTTTTATGGTATAGTTCAAAATGGAATCTAGGCATTTAAACGCACCCCCTGTTTGAAATGTCTTATCTTTAAATGGCTTTTCACAGGGTGGCTTTTCACGCACCCCCTGTTTGAAACGTCTTATCTTTAAATGGCTTTTCACAGGGGTAATACAGATAAGACTTCAAACTTTTAAGGGGCTTCTCACTCAAAATTATGATTCGTTGCTACAATTGGGTAAGGTTTATGTTATATGTGTGTCAATAACATTTATTTTGCAAATCATAACAGCATAGAGAAAGTCAATTTCTTCAAGAAGGCCCAATAATGATTCTTAGAAACCTGAAGAGAGGCAAAACAGAAATTTAGTGGGAAAAATAAGCATTCTTATATTTTTTTATATTTTCATTGAAAATGCCTTTATTTGTGTTTTCTTTGAAAAAGAAAAACAAATTCCCCCCCCTGCTATATTTTCAAAACGCATTTTACACTTCCTAAATTGTGTTATTTGACACTGTCTTAGATGGGATCTCTCAACTCAACAAACACAAAGAACACTTATCAACAACTTATGGATGTGTAAGCAGTCTTTAATGATATTTCCATAATTATAAATTTTCCACAAATATATTAAAAATAAGAATGCTAAAATACCTTATAACTTCATCAAAAGCTCCTTTCAGATCCTGGAAAGCTGTTCTGGCTTCTGGGGGAATTGTCATGTCACCCATAATTACCTTTCCATGTGTCATCTGGTATTTAAAAGAGTAATTAATGTGGAGTTCAAATATTGAGAAGACTGTTTGTTTTAATGAGAATGTAAATATGTGGGAGGTTATGAGAAAATTAATACAATCTTTTCCCATTAAATTCAAATAGGCTAGGAAAAAACAAGCTGTATCCAGGAGGGCTAAAGGGTATGTACCCCCTGTCCAAAACCTTTCTCCAACTCGTAAAAACGTAATGAAACAAATATAAACAAGTCTTTCATACGTTTCATAGTTTTTGTTTTATAGAGATTCCTCAAAAAAATCTTTAATACCCCTTCCCCCTTGGAAATTTCCTGGATACCACCCTATGAAAGTGATTTAGAAATGTGAAAAATACCAGTTTTCAAATTTTAAGGGTGTGTAACATTTTTAAATCTTCTATATTGGTAAAACGCCAACAATTGGGAGAAGGGATTGTTGAAACACAAATATTCAATCAACAAAGTCATAGTTTGCACCAAAGGCCCAAGAATTTTGATTCTGTCTTAGCCCAACACATGCACAATAACCCTCACCACTTCATTTTGTTTGAAAACACTTTCCTTTGTACACTTCTTTTCTGGATAGTTGTGTTGTAATTAATGTTTATTAAGGGCTTATTTTTGGTTTATTTTGATAATTTTAAATATATATTTATAAAACTATGGTATAAATTAAATTAAAAAAACAAGTGTTTTTAACTGAAAGTAAGGAGCAACATTAAAACTTAAAATGAACAGAAATTATTCCATATATGAAAGGGCCTTTTCCTCCTCTATACCCCACTCTTTACACTAAAGTTTTTTACTGTTTTAAAAAGTAAAGTTAACAGAAAGTGTCAAACTTTAGCATAAAAAGCAGGGCGTTGAGGAGGAAAAACCCCTTTCATAAACAGAGTAATTTCTGTATAAGCATCTCAGACATAAGATCTTTCTATAGATCAAGTTTCATTAAGATCCAAACACCCATTTGCAAGATAAAGATACCTCAATTTTCACGTCTTCCAAGATTTCCGGTTTCCCCATCCAACTCCCCTTAATGTCACTGGATCTGGTTGGGATTTAAAATAAGAGCTCTGAAGCACAAGATCCTTCTAAATATCAAACTTCATTAAGATCTGATCACCCATTTGTAAGTTACAAATATGTCTTTCTAATTTTTTCAAATTAACCCCCCACCCCAAACTCCCCCAAAGAGTGTGTATCTGTTATGGTTATGTCAATCAATATGTTATGGTTATGCCAATAAACCTAACCCCCCACCCCAAACTCCCCCAAAGAGTGTGTATCTGTTATGGTTATGTCAATCATGTATTTAGGACTTGTGCTTATTTTTCCCACTAAATTTCTGTTTTGCCTCTCTTCAGGTTTCTAAGAATCATTATTGGGCCTTGTTGAAGAAATTGACTTTCTCTATGCTGTTATGATTTACAAAATAAATGTTATTGACACACATATAACATAAACCTTACCCAATTGTAGCAATGAATCATAATTTTGAGTGAGAAGTCTCTTAAAAGTTCAAAGTCTTATCTGTATTACCTCTGTGAAAAGCCATTTAAAGATAAGACGTTTCAAACAGGGGGCGCGTTTAAATGCCTACATTCCATTTTGAACCATACCATAAAAGGTAATAATTGTTTTTCAATGCTGGTGAACTATTTATGGAATATAGTAGCTTAAAAAACAGTGAAAAGTTGAATTTTTCTAAGGTAAGCAAGGATTTACACTTTTAATAGTAATATATGATCAAATTTGACTGAAGATTTAAGCTGTAATGCACAAAAAACTGTGTTATATAGAGGAGGGGGAAGGGGTATAGTTAGGGATCTCAAAATAACTTCCCAGGATATACTTTAGCCTGTAGAAACATTCCTGAAAGTTTCAATTTTCTAGCCCTATAACTTTCCAAGATAGCAAGAAGTCAATGGACTAGAATTTTACCAAAACAACTACAAACAAAGAAGACAATAGCAAGAAGTCAATGGACTAGAACTTTTACTGATCTCCAGCTTAATCGAAGTACAACAAAATTGTTTTCAGCTTCATAACTGTGCTCAATTCCATTTGATAAGGTTTTAAAGATATGCAAATACATTTCCTAAATTCTAAAAAAAACATTGATATGGCTAAGAATTCTACTCAAATAACAGGAATTACATTTTCAGAGCTAAAGGCAGAGAAAAAACTAGGCTATTAACTGAAATTAAAGTAAAATGTTGTTTTGTCAAAATTTCAACAGGTATAGTACCTGTCATGTAGGCAAATTTCAGGGTCCTTTAGAGGGAGAAGGAGTGGAGGTGGGTACTTTAAAATACCTTCCCAGAACATACTTTAATCTGTAGATTCATCCCTGGAAGTTTCATTTTCCTAAGC
The DNA here is from genome assembly GCF_032884065.1 of Artemia franciscana. Taxonomy (NCBI): domain Eukaryota; kingdom Metazoa; phylum Arthropoda; class Branchiopoda; order Anostraca; family Artemiidae; genus Artemia; species Artemia franciscana. The sequence goes on from NC_088874.1 coordinate 31,755,668, forward strand.
TAAACCCTTTCCAAGATAGCAAGAAGTCAATTTACTGGAATTTTACCCAGAACTGTCCTACCAAGAAGCATAATAATTAGCCTATGCCCATAAGAAAATAGAAGTAGGCCTGTGGGTTAGGCTCTGATTATTTCCTTGACTACAATATGAAACACTTTGTGGAGCATGTTAGAATCTTGGAAGACCAGAAAATCAGTCACCACATACCCAACTACCAATGGGCCTAGAACAAGACTTTATAGGTAACGATGAGATGAATTAAAGGGAGAATTTCAAACAGTGATCGTGATTACTTTTTAAATAAATTGCTTTAGACCGTTTCAATGTTGCCGAATTGTCAACGCAGAAAAACACCCTAAAGGTATCAAAACAAGCCCCAAAAAATCTACCGAAATAATCCACTTTTGGGATATCACATTATAGTGAGAGCACCCGAAAGCTTGTTTCGCGGAGAATACTACATTTGGATGCAACATTAATGCTGCATTTTCAGTCTGAAAGCTATTCTCATCGTTTTTTCTTTAAACTTCAGGAAGAGTCGTAATTTTGTTGATCTCCCCTCAACATTTGCAGGGAAGAAGGATAAACCTACCCGGCAGACGAGAATATTTGACATTTTTTGTTGCTTTTAAGTTTGAAATATAAAAGAATTACCTTAAGCCGTATGGCAGCTTAATATTTTGAACGCATGGTTTTTTTTATGGTGCAAAAGTAAAATTGTTCACTTGGAAACAAATTCTTCCATGGAATTCTCAAACTCGAGGCTTTTAAAATCAAATAACATGTGTTCAGACTCAGGATCAAAGTTGGACGATTTAATTGTGACTGCTGCTATTTTAGATGAAAGCTAAATAAAAAAGACAAAGGGGCCATTTCTCAGCCGAGCCCTCGAGGAAGATCCTAATATGTTATTATTCCTTACAGTTTTAGCTTTCCCTCCAAATTTACACCTTTCAACAGAGTTGACACCTCTCCCTACCCTTCCGAAAACTATATTCCTATATAAATAAAGCCACTTCTCCATGCCCTACTGCCCTAATGAGTGATAATTCTTTTAATTTTTCACTAAATATTATATTTTCTTTATGTTTATCTCTTTAGAAACCTGTTTTGAATCAAGATTATAATCTAAAAATTACCTTAAGCTACGTGACAGCTAAATATTTTGAACTTTTATGGTTATTTAAGACGTTAAGATTTTTCACTGATAACCTTCTTTTTTTTCTTGTGACCTAGTTTTAATGGACGCGGTTCTCAGCTAAATTTTAGTGCATTGACATCGTAATATAAAAAAAAATTCCACGAGTAACAAAAAAAGCAATGAGATCTCTTCAATAAGCTAAATAATTTTAGTGAACAAAACAGAATTACAAAACTAGAAATACACAGGCTTAATTACTTCTTTGGATAGAATGGTAAAATGCAAAAAAAAAAATGATTGAAGCTTGAAATTCTGTAACACAAAGTAAAAAAGAAAACTTCAAGAGAATCAATGTAATGATTGAAAAGCTCTCAATACTTTTGGTACATTTTCTTAATACCTCAAGCAAGAAAAATTAAAAATAATTTCTGAGAAATAAGATATAATTTACAGCTTTTGACAAAAAGAGTGCTACAACAACTGAAATACCAATATATTGAACGATCACGGATAACTTTTGATTTGGAAAAGCTAACTGTAAGCTAGAAATTCAGCGTCGTCACCTTAGGAAAAATACGCATATCAAAAACTGATTATTTTGAAACACAGCATTTTGGTTTTTAGATGCAGTTTATCAATCGATTTCATTCACCAATCAGGCTCCAACCCGAAGATTCCTAGTTTTGGCTCCAATGAAGGAGCTCATTTTTATATGAATTTCACAGAATCTGAAGAATTCCGACATTTATTTTCTTTTTTAAAGAAACCGATGGTTTCGTACCTTGAGGTGCAAATTGAAAAAAATTCCTATTAAAAAATAATTTCGTGTCTTATTTTCAACATTATCATTATCAACATAACCAAAATGCTGTATTTCAAAATAATCAGTTTTTGATATGCGTATTTTTCCTAAGGTGACGACGCTGAATTTCTAGCTTACAGTTAGCTTTTCCAAATCAAAAGTTATCCGTGATCGTTCAATATATTGGTATTTCAGTTGTTGTAGCACTCTTTTTGTCAAAAGCTGTAAATTATATCTTATTTCTCAGAAATTATTTTTAATTTTTCTTGCTTGAGGTATTAAGAAAATGTACCAAAAGTATTGAGAGCTTTTCAATCATTACATTGTTTGATGCATCCCAGTCTCTTACAGTAACATGATAAGATATAGACCTTGCCGTAGGCTATTTTAAAAGCTGAATAAATATGCTGTTATTTCAAAATCGAAAGCAAATAAATTGTTTAGCGTTACCTCCTATAAATATTGTCGCGGTAGAATGTGAACTTCGTGTCCGATTTTTTAATGTGATTTTTCGCAATAAAGAAATTATATATAGGGGAACCAAGGGTTAATATGCACTTAAACATTTAAATAAGCACCTAATTACACTTTAAAAAAAAATTAATTTCACTTTAGGCACATACTTGAGAATTTGTGTTTCGTACTTACTGGCACTGAAACAAAAATCATTTTTATTTCAAGCCTCATAAAAGTCATCCCGAATTATAACAAACTTTAAGATGTTCCGTTGATTATGATTCATAGATAAAATACTTAGAAATGCAAACAATAATTATCCAAGAAATAGAGGCATACGTTATTATCTCAATCTGTTTCGTTTTCTTATCTTCTATATCAGACAATTAAATGAAGCAAATTATGCACTAAGAAAACCCGTCAAGGATATAATAAGATATAATTGCCTATAGGGCTTCACCTAAGCTTAACGATTTCCTTCGGCAACAGAAGTATGACGACTGAAGAAAAAAAAAGAAAATGTAGTCATTAATGTCAAGGCTGCCAAATTGACACATTTTGTGTCAAAATGACACAATTTGATGTTGCGTGACACAATGACACATTCAGACGAAATGATGACACAATCGACGAAAATGACACATTTTTCAATAGAAAATGACAAAATCGACAAAAATGACACATTTTTCAAAAAATGACATATTTTTGTCATCCTAGTCTTGATTTTTAAATGGTAATAAAAGAAAAGTAAAAATTCAATTTTCTACCTCCAGAAAAGCTACAAATTAATGGAAGGGAATAGCGCTGCCTAACGGTGCAGTAGTACACAAACAGTGCAGAATACAGGACAGATGCCATTACCGTGTTTAAAATTTAAACCACGCAAAAAAACAGCCATTGGCGGAAATTTCAAATCAAAATGCACGCTGAATTCTTCTTGATTGAGTGTTTGATGTAGCCAACTGGTACGTGCTTAATAGTAAAAATTAAACAGCATGCAGTTTACCAGAGCTGTGTGCATAAGCAGCTGCTCCCATTTTTAGGAGTACAGGAGGGGTATCCAACCTCGGACAAGATTACAAATTTCCAGAGATGTCTTTCCTTCAGAATAATCCATCTGGCCAAAAAAGGCACCAAAAACTATGACAAAAACAATAGATTGAAGCTGGTTGAATGGCTTACATATTGAGTTAATAAAAAGCTTAGCCAATAAAGCCGATTACGTATAGAGCCGATTACGATTACGACGTCATACGAAAAGTCTATTTTCAATTTGCTATCGGAATTGATTGTTCCTAAAACTTTTATAAATGTAAACTTGTCTCGTTGGCCGCCCAGACACAAATTCATACTGCGTAACATTAATTTAATCGAATGTTTCTATTTCTTTCATGACGTCACAAAAAAGTCATGATCCCAAGATAATAGGATAAGGTTAAGTTTACTCCTTTTTGAACTGATTTGGAAAAGATTACATATTCAAAACTCTAAATAAAGATTTGACAATTAAATATGATACCACTTGTAGCAAAAAAATATGACACATTTTGTGACACATTATGGAATCTGAGATGACACAAAAAGCACATTTTCGGAAAAAATATGACACACTCCTTAAAAAAAAATTTGGCAGACCTTGCCAAATAACCTATTCAGTAGCTCTGATCTCACAGAATGAGTCAAAAGGAAAAGGGCTCAATAGTCTCGACTGGGATGCCCGCGTTTAGTGATATAGAAGAAGAAGAAGAATGACTGTTGGAATTGAGTCCTTTGGTTTATATAAAAAAAAATTTAACTTTTTTAAAACGACTGAGTTACAAAACTTAGAAACGTAAACTGTTTTGCAACGTTATTTTACCACTAACGTCGTTACTGAAGATAATAAAAGTATAAATAGTATAATTGAAAAAAAAAGAAACAGAAACACTTCTGTCATGCTATGGAGATAAGACAGAGCTGCCAACCAAAGAAAGTTGGCAAAAAACCATTAAGTAAGTTTTTTGCTCAAAGAAAGGCCGACAACTCTTAGCTTAGTGACAATACGCTCGCTAGTTCGAGGCTCCCTTCAGCCAGATGAAATACCATGAATCCTCTAACTTATGAAAAAAACACAATATTTCTCCGTATATAAATGGAAATCATAACTATCATCCCGTTATCTTATCATCATCGTCCTAACAAACAATAGATTCAACGGACAGCAATTTTATTAACGGATAAATAAATCAGTAAAAAAGAAAAAACTTTACTTTGGCTTAGATGACTTGAACAGGCCTCTTTTTCCAGATTTGCTATCACCAGGCTGAAAAAAGAATAGGGATTAAAACAATTATTTTGAGATACTTTAAAATTCTTTATTCTAAAACCAACGTTTGTGTTCTCAAAAAGATATTTAACAGTCATCTGAAGTTGCTTAATGTCCAGTTCTTGTCTTTTTGCTTTGAGTCCTTTGGTGTTTTTACCTCTCTCATACAATAGTGCGTACACTACTACTACTACTAAGCAATCACTGCAGCTCCAATCTGCCTGAGGTCAAAACAGCTACGCACGCTCCTCCTCCTTTTCAATCAATCCAAAGCCCCCTGTTTACATCCTCCAAAGTAGATTATATTTCCCTTAAATTTTTCCTTACGACATACTCCCAATCCGTTGGGGGATTTCTTTGATCCATTACAAATGTAAAAGAATTACCGTTTGTCACTGATTTAGGAATGATAACTACAGTCCATGTTAAGCTTAAAGCTAAAAGTAATGACGAAAATAAAGTTAGGTGAATTCTAGAACAACCCTATGAGACTATATCACCCAATAAAACGATAAGCATATTAAAATTGGAAGTTCGCCCAAAACATTTCCATATCTGGAAACCCTTGACTTAAGTTTGTCAGCCATTCGTCATAAAACAGGAGAAAATCACATTTTAGCACCTAACAACACTGAACAGGATACTTGATGGATACAGGAATTTGAATCAACAATGTTTCTTGTGTATGCCAAAAAGTAACATTACTTTGATTGAATATTTAGGTCTATAATCATCAAAACTTCGATACCTCTTTCTTAGATACAGGAAACTTGATGATAAGCCACTTATACTGTATTTTTTGTTCTTTTCCAGAAGGGAGGCTGACGAGGGAAAAATCATAGATATGATTAGAGGTTCACTTGAAAGTTAATGCAATCATCTTCTCACTTTTTATAAAGACGTTTTTGGAAAGAAGTTTTTAATAATGAAGGACCTACTTATAAGGTAATTCAGATCTTAATAATTATCCAGTTTACAGTTGGCAGTAGAGGTAACGATACAAAAAGAAGAAAATTAATATACTACAAAATGCGGAAAAAGATCTTCAGTATATGAAGGCTGTCGACAAGAAAAGATGGGACAAAATCAAACAGCGCTGTCACAACCATGAAGAGTACTTTAAAAGCACAGGAAATAGAGTTTAGTTGAGTATGAAAAAGAATTAAAAGCTACCAGAAAAAAAGTGACTAACAGAAAAATACCCTCAATACCTTTACTCCGATAAAAAAATATATTTCGGATACCTTCAAAAAAGTGGTTTGCTCTTTATTAAGTTTCAGCTCTGTATGATATAAGACAAGATTTATTGCAAATAGCTTGCGGGCCATAGCAACACAGAAACTTTATGCAAACAAAACTTTCTAAGGTTTGCATTCTTGTTAATCACAGTTAAAAAATCACCACATACAGAAATTCGAAACAAAACAAAAGTCCCCTGATCTGAAGGCAAAGATATTAGGAATGATCAAGGTTCAGACTCGCACAGAGCATAAAATTATGTCTTTGAAATCTGAAATCAAAAGTTCTGTCTCTCCTACAGATTTCAGGGAAATAATGCTAGTGGATGTCAATGACAACCTAAGGTTATCAAATATCTGTTAAATATACAATGATAGATTCGGTCCAACAAGCAGTAGAAAGAAGTAGGTCTACCTACTGACTGCCTACCTACTACCTGGTCTACCTACTACCTACCTGGGGGTATATATTGAAGTAGATCTAGGAAACCTACAAATCAATCCATTGCAGAAGTGAAACTTTAAATCTCAGATTGGATTGAGCAGCCCAGTTTGCAACTGTGATTTGGTACCATTCTTTCTTGCATTTTATTTAAAAACATTTAAAAGTACCCAAAATGGTAAAAGTTATGGCTTTGTTTTCTGTAGCAGCTTTTTAGGAGAGCCACATGTACTATGTACATTGTCACAATGCTTGAACCCCAAACTCTGAAATTTTTTGTGATTATTATTTATAAGCAATGCCTTAGTCGTTCGTTTTTGTTTGTACATCAGATGTTTCTAGTCGAAGAAATGAGTCTGTTAATATCAATATCATAGGTTTCAATTGGTGGAGGGAGGCTTTCCATGGAAGATGTTTTCCCCATTCTCGAAATTTTTATAAATACATTAAAGCCCCTCTTTCCTGTTTTCCGTGAGGCCACTGATCAATATTGATCTCATACAATCAGAGATACTGAAGATGATAAATATTTCTAATCCATAAATAATCCAAAAGGTTATTGAGCATGGACTTGAAAAGAATCCAAACACAATTGAAAAACTAATGTCAGAAGTTGATGACAAGAATGATATAAGTACAGTTTCGTGGTGGGGCTGTGTTGACCCCAAAGTTTTTTTTTAATCTGATCGCTGGACCAGTTCACACAAAATGGCTATCTCAAAATTTTTATCGGATGGTTTTGGGGAAAAAAGTGAACTAGGACTTTCAGTTTCAATCAAATGAGCCCTCTCTGAAGTTTATACGAGTCTCCCTTCTACAAGAACAATATATACCCCCAAGACATAACTTACAACGCCTGTCCCCGGTCCCCGGGGGGTTGTGTCAAGTCCAGAGTTTTCTTTATGTGACCTTGGAACTATTTTTAACAAAATGACACAGTTAACGTCCTATTCTTTAAGTGTTCGGATTTATGTGCTAAACATACCAACTGTAAGAATGGAGTGACTATAGTTCGTTGCGTGAAGACCTTATTTTTGGAGCCGACACTATAGAAACGGAATCTTGACATCAATCGATGTATCATCGGCTTGTTATGTTGATTCCAAACATTTCAGATTCATTAAGCTTAGTTTTACCCATAAAAGGCTAGGAAACTGCGAAAATTTGCCTAACCATTAGATTCGACGTACCAGAGAACCCTACTGTAAAGGTTTCAAGCCCCTATCTGCAAAAATATTGAATTTTGTATTATTCGCCAGAAGAAAAATCACGCATGCGTGTTATTTCGAATTGTTTTTCCATGGGAGATCGTATTGAACCAAAAGTCCTAAAACATCAGGAGAGGGCTCATTTGAACAGAAATAGAAATTTTTGGTGTCACTTTTATTTGAACAAAGAGATCAGACGGCTACTATCCCTCCTCTCACCTCCGTTTTTTTTCCTAAAAATTTTTCGATCAAAGTTTGGACCATTTTGTTTAGCATAGTTGAAAGGTTCCAGAATTATACATTTAAATTTAGTATGACCCACGCAGGCCCTGAGGACAGGTTTGGGGATGAAAGTATGCTAAAGATAATTTGCTAAGGATAATAAGGATAATATACGATCTATGAAAACCAATTTCATAGCCACAAAGACAAATAACGGTGACAGAATGCACTGGACTTGTATAACTAGGGCTATATATTAGCACATTAGGGGTCGGGGTTAAGGTTAGGTTAAGTTACTTTAGCCTCCCCCCCTCCCCTAATGTGCAAATATATAGCTCAAACTATATCATTATACAAACTAAAATATAAAATTTTATCATATTTTGGCAATTTTATTACAATTAACATAACTTTAATTCTTGGGTGTGTTCCATATAGTTAACAAGTACCTCTTTTTTATTAAAGAAGCAATAAGACCGATGCTTATCTAAATTTGTGTAGGGTGGAATAAATTTTTTCCATGAAAATATAAAAAGACCATTTTCAAAACTGTCGCTGGTGTCTCAGTAATTATACCAGTTCAACTAGAGTAAAAACGAAATAGTTTCTTTATTTTTTTGGGAAAAAAATGAGGTTATGAATCAACACGGAAAAAAAATTAAAAAGAAAAAGCAAATTTTTTCGATTAGATCATTGATAACCAATTTTCTGTGATTGGGCTATAAGCCAATGGAACCAATTCCGGAAAATACAGAGAGGAAGCAAGAATTCTGTTCTATTCTCTGCATGAAGATGAAAATAGGCATTTTTCAAAATTTCAAGGGTAATTTTTCCACAACTAGGGGGGTAATTTTACCCCCTTTCTGTAGGTGCACCTGTACAGAACATGTTAAAGAAACGAAACAATTATTAATTACAATGATAAAGAGTATCATAATTCTAGTGATTTTTATTGAATACTAGCTGTTGGGGTGGCGCTTCGCGCCACCCCAACACCTAGTTGGTGGGGTGCCGCGCCCCCACGCGCATAAGTCGTTACGCGCCATATTAGTTATGCGCCATTGTAGTTGTGTCCCTGTGTCCCATCTGTGAATATAGACAGGTATATATATATATATATATATATATATATATATATATATATATATATATATATTTATATATATATATATATATATATATATATATATATATATATATATATATATATATATATATATATATATATATATATATGTTTTTAACCACGTAAAACATGCGAATATACAACATTCTTCGCTGTCCCATTGTCTGTGCATATAAATAGATTGTCAGGTTTACTGACTCTTGAACATGCAACATATAATTGTCCATGGGAAAACAATCCATATTCAGATCTATACCTCATTATTCTAATGATGTGTCCCTGTGTCCCGGTCTTCATTTATATTCCCTGTGTCCCGGTCGTCATTTGTGTCCCGGTGTCCCAGTTTGTAATTTCTCTTTGAGTGTCTCGGTCGTCATTTATATTCCCAGTGTCCCGGTGTCCCGGTCTGTAATTTCTATTCGAACAATCCCTGTGTCCCGGTCGTCATTTATATATCCCGCCTGTGCCCCCGGCGCCCCCGTTGTAGTTGTGTCCCTGTGTCCCGGTCGTCATTTATATTCCCTGTGTCCCGGTCGTGATTTGTGTCCGGGTGTCCCAGTCTTTAATTACTCTTTGAGGTTCCCGGTCGTCATTTATATTCCCTGTGTCCCGGTCGTCATTTGTGTCCCGGTATGCAATTTCATCAGTTGACAAACATGACGTCAGTCGACAAACAACTTCATGCCGCATACAGCTCAATCCTTATAATGACGTCAGTCGACACACAAACATGACGTCACTCGACACACACACACACACAGACAACTTATTTTTATATATATAGATTCTAGTGATGTATGTGCTAATTTCGAGGACCTTTTTCAAGAATCTAGTCTTTTTTTTTTTCACTGGATGGCAACCCTGGAACCCAGTGACAAAAATGACTTGACTCTTGAAAAAGGTCACGAAATTAGCACATAAATCACTAGAATATTCAATAGAATTGAATAGAAATCACTAGAATTATGATACTCTTTATCATTATAATTAATAATTGTTTGTTTCTTTGCCATGTTCTATACAGGCGCACCTACAGGAAGGGGGTAAAGTTACCCTCCTATATGTGTAAAAATACCTTTAGATTGTTTTTGTTTTTTATCAAAACATCTTGTTTTCTATCAAGCGAATTTTACCCTTGGAATTTTGGAAAATGCCGTTTTTCATCATCATGCAGAGAATAGAACAAAATTCTTGCCTCCTCTTTGTATTTTCCGGAATTGGTTCCATTGGCTTATAGCCCAATCACTGAAAATTGGTTATCGGTGATCTAATCGGAAAAAATTGCTTTTTCTTTTTAATCTTTTTCCTAGTCGATTCATAACCTCATTTTTTTCTAAAAAAGAAATATAAAAACTATTTTATTTTTACTCTAGTTGAACTGGTATAATTACTGAGGTACCAGCGACAGTATTGAAAATGACCTTTTTATATTTTCATGGAAAAAATTTATCTCACCCTTCAAAAGTACGGAAATGAGGATAATACAAGCCAGTGAAAAACATAGACTATAATGCAAATATTTCAGTCAAGACCTCCGCTTGACCGTCCTCAGTGCACCACAATAAAAAAAAATATCATAAAAATTCAAGGATAATATAAAAAATCAAACCTTAAAACAAACACAAGAGCTAAAATATGACAACCCTGTCATTGTGACGGTGAAAGGGTAGCTGCTACCCTAAAAAAAAAAAAAAAAAAAAAAAAAAAAAAAAAAAAAAAAAAAAAAAAAAAAAAAAAATCAAAGCTTAAAACAAACACAAGAACTAAAATATGACTACCTTCTCTCAATGTAACGGTGAAAGGGTAACTGTCACCTTTAAATATTTTTTGTCACCTTGTTACTCGTGCACTGAGGGTGGTCAAGCGGAGGTCTTCACCGAAATATTTGCATAATAGTCTACGTTATTCACTGGCTTGTATTATACTCGTTTTTGTCTTCTTTACTGTTTTTTTTTTCATTTTGTCATGATTAGCCAGTGTGGTCACAGAAATTATTGAAGCCAAAAAGGAAAAAAAAACTTACAACAAGTTGTGATCCGAATAAAAGTCTCGCTTTGTCTTCCTCTTGCTGCAATTTTTGTTCTTCCTCAGCAGTAGTTCGTCGACGAACCCTCAACTTCTGCTTCAATACCTAAGAAAATGACGTTATAGATACAAAGTAATTGATACAAAGAAAAAGTTTATGACACATAAATTTTCCAATTGAATCCAAGCTTTTTGGAAATGAATCAGTTACATCTGAAAGCTTGAATTTCCGAAACAAAAAGCAGCATCCACCGAAATCTTCAAAAATCAGGGGGTTTGCAGAATAGACGGTCATTGGTTCTAGAATATCAATTCTTCACGTCGAATGTGAAACACGACAAAAATATCTAAAAGCCACCCTCAAGATCATGAGTGGCTTCCAATCTACTAGTAAATATAGATCCTTGGAGGGATGTGGTCCAACTTTAATCCTTCCTATTGAAGATACTTGCATGATATCGGTTAAAATAAGCTGCAGCCTAGATACCTTTTTGCAGGGGAGTTTGTAAGGCAATTGGAGTAGGCAAAAAGGAGTTTCTAGGAGATGATGAAAGGCAAGGTGGGGGAGGTAATTTTAGATATATTCTAGAGTTTGCTGCAGTGTCAATTTTTCAACTAATCGTATGCTCAGTAGTATAGGCTAGCACAATTTAAATAAACGGGAATAATAATATTTACCACCCACAAACATACGCAAACAGCAATGGCTACAAACTTTTGTGATTTTATAGGTATAACAATCTAGTTATAACTAATACGCTTTTTGGTTATAAAATAGCCCATAATTTGATATATATATGGCCATATGACATATGACCAATATGGGACACAGAGAGAAGAACACAAGTTAATGAAATATAATATGACCTAAGCACTCCTTGCTTGCCCCGCATTTTCTTAATCACTTGCCTGACACTCGCCCATATCATTTCGGTGCATTAGCCCTAGTAACCTTTTAGATTAATTATTGGATAAGATGTTTCTTAATTTTTTTTTTATTAAATATATATATATATATATATATAAGTTGTCTGTGTGTTATGTCTGTCGAGTGACGTCATGTTTGTCTGTCGACTGACGTCATGTTTGTCGACTGACGAAATTACAGACCGGGACATCGGGACACAAATGACGACCTGAACACCGGGACACAGGGAATGTTCGATTAGCAATCACCATCAACAAAGCACCGGGACACAAATGACGACCGGGACACAGGAATATAAATGACGACCGGGACACTCAAAGAGAAATTACATACTAGGACACCGGGACACAAATGACGACCGGGACATAAATGACGACCGGGACACAGGGAATATAAATGACGACCGCGACACTCAAAGAGAAATTACAGACTGGGACACCGGGACACAAATGACGACCGGGACACAGGGAATATAAATTACGACCGGGAAACTCAAAGAAAAAGCGACCGGGACACAGGGAATGTTCGATTAGCAATCACCATCAACAAAGCACCGGGACACAAACGACGACCGGGACACAGGGAATATAAATGGCGACCGGGACACTCAAAGAGAAATTACATACTAGGACATCGGGACACAAATGACGACCGGGACACAAATGACGACCGGGACACAGGGAATATAAATGACGACCGCGACATTCAAAGAGAAATTAAAGACTGGGACACCGGGACACAAATGACGACCGGGACACAGGGAATATAAATGATGACCGGGACACAGGGACACAACTACAAAGGGGACGCCGGTGGGCACAGGGGGATATATAAATGACGACGGGGACACAGGGAATGTTCGATTAGCAATCACCATCAACAAAGCACCGGGACACAAACGACGACCGGGACATAGGGAATATAAATGACAACCAGGACACTCAAAGAGAAATTACAGACCGGGACACCGGAACACAAATGACGACCGGGACACTCAAAGAGAAATTACAGACTGGGACACCGGGACACAGGGAAACAACTACAAGGGGGACACGGGGGGCACAGGGGGATATATAAATGACGACGGGGACACAGGGAATGTTTGATTAGCAATCACCATCAACAAAGCTCAAGGGCAATCATTAGGATAATGAGGTATAGATCTGAATACAGATTGTTTTTCCCATGGACAATTATATGTTGCATGTTCAAGAGTCGGTAAACCTGACAATCTATTTATATGCACAGACAATGGGACAGCCAAGAATGTTGTATA